>NW_009913977.1:0-7001 GCF_000696875.1 Nestor notabilis
ATATATTATATATAATAAAATGAAATACTCAAGGAGTAATATAATAAAAATAAAAGCACAAAATGAAATTAAGCAGAAGTCAACAGCAGATACTGAAAACTAATTTACAGAATGTATACATACTTTTTAGTACTTTTATGTATAAAGTATACGTGCTTTATACTATATACTTACTATATAGTAAATCTATCATACTTTATAGATATTAACCAAATATTAATATACTTATCTGAAACCATCAGACTTTCTGTAAGATCTCTGATAGCAATAACAGCACTTCTCACATCTTTAATTCAAAGACTTAGTATGTCAGACAGCGTTTGTTTAAACATCAGACTGTCAGCAAGATGGGTATATGTAGCACGGTAATCCACAGCTTCATATTTTATGAGTTTATAATAAAGAAGATTGATACTCATCACTTTATTCTTTATTTTTCATATGTAAACATCCATTTTATCTTAAAAACCACTTCCTTATTTTGTTGCAGTTGATGGGCTAAAAAAATTACACAAATACCACTAATGCCATGCCTTTAACATTGTGTTGTTGAAAAAACCAACTGTGCAATGGAAATTACTCCCTGTTTTAAGATCACCTAACAAATTCTATTTTTATAGATCCTTATTTTTGACAGTAAAATGTTACTGGTGACTGTATCACCTCTTATTCCTTAATGTTAATACCTCCAAAGTTTAAAAGAACTCTCTGGTGAATGGACGCTATTAAAACCATTCAATCTAGTGGCATAGTGCAAGTGGTAAAACCAAGAAACAAAGAGCTTTTGAACTACAGCAAGTTCTGTGCTACCCTGATACTCCAGTGCGCCAAAGCTGGTCTATCTGCTAAAAGAGAGACATAACAAGAGTTTGTGGTCAGTAGAGCTTGAAGAATGCCCAGTCCAGCATTAACTTCAGATAATTTCAAGTTCATCTTGGTTACTCAGTGTCTTCCAAACAGCATGCTATTAGTTTGAGTCATTAATCCTCACATCTACTGTGACAGTGGTCATACCTCTGGGTTACACATAAAGGAGCTGCAATAGTCATTCACTTTAATTCCAATAACAAAACAAAGTAATTTAAACCCCAAAATTTCCAGCTATTTATCCACTTAACTACCTAAAAACCTACAACACATGGCTTAGCTTGAATCCTTACTTACACAAGAGAGGGTATGGGAAACAGGCACTCCATACTAACACTTTATTCAAGATTAATGCTTCTGTACCCAAAATGTAGCCTGCTATGCAGAATTAACTTGGTGACTACATTCCAGAACCCTTCACAAAACTGACACTTTTCACGAATCTTCAAGGTCCAAATGAGCAAAGGATCTTAAGGAGGAGGGTGCTGAATAGGCGGAGACTAAACACCTGCCTCAGCGTAACGTTTGGCAGGAAATTGCAGAGAAAGGGTTGCCCTCAAGAACAGCCAATAGACCTGTGGTCAGAGTATAACCCCAACAGGGAATGATTTTAAGTCCCTGCTCTGCTTCACTTTGGTAGCTTCCCAGTAAGTGATCCTGACCATCTGACTCTTTTGGAAAGCATCTGTTCTGCTCTGGACCTAAGCAACAAAGATCAAATGGTCCATGTGCATTAATCAGGAAAACAGCTACAAGTGGTGAACACCTAACATGACTGCACTGGCTCTATTTTGGCCTGATTTTATTAATCACCTGAAATACAATTTAAATGGCAGGTTTTTATTAAGATACCCTTAAGCAGCACACACAGATGGCCTGACAGTGTTGATTTCTAAGCTTATGCAGGGCATAGCATGCCATGATCCTGATGCCAACTGAGCGTTCTAGACGTTATTGGGATACAACAGTAATAAACCTGTGCAAGGCAGATACAGTGCTGAAGGTTCAGTCCTTCACAAGATGAAGACCATCAGAAATTATAAAGAAATATTTTGCTTACTTTTTTACAGCTGATTTAACTTTAGGCTAAAATATCAATATTACCTCCCAAGAAGAGTGGCAATTTTTTACTGCTGCTTATAACAATAATAAACAAAATCAGGACAAGCCCATGTCTGTATATATTTAACTCTGAAAATCTGTTTTTAAAAAAATCAGTCCCTAACATACCATCAAACAAGTGAATGGAAATAGTGGACATTATTTCTCCACCCATTATCCATGTTTCATTTATCTTCTAAATTAAGGTTCATAGGCTGTAGCAAATAGTTTAAAATCCATTTCCTTAGCTCATGTGAGCCACCAACAACTCTTATGATCATTGTAGGTACTGTAGGAAGAATATAAGTTCACCTGGAAGGAAAATGTCTCAGTTCAAAATCTATTTGCCATTTCTAAATGAAGCAACAGCTGTTGTCAAAGAGTTTGAATGCTAACTTGAACCACAGAGGAAAATGTTAAACTAGTGTTTTAAGAATCCAGTGAAATCACAGCACAGCTATGATATGCAATACATGTTTTCCTCTTTCTTCCCCAAATCAGCTGCTGAGGCTTTGGCAATAACAAACCCTTTCAGCAGAGGATGAGGCAATGGAACCATTTCCCCCACTACACCACACAAAATGTAGAAGCTGTTGCTTTTTCAGATAGAGACAAAACCAAACAAAAAGAATCTTGCTTCTTTCAGGTAGCAGACAGCAGTGCTGCTTCTTCCCAGCAGTGCCAAGGCAACAAGCTTCAGAAGCACAGGCTGGACCATCCTCTGTTCTGCAGTGGGACTGCAAGCATGATCCACACACTGGACAGCATTTACTTCAGGCTAGCACTAAACCCAAGCAATCCACTGGAATTAAAAAAATTCAACTAACATTGCACTAATAGCAGTGTGTATGTATGGAGGAGAATAAATCCTTACTGCAAGACATTCTGGACGTCCTGGAGCTCAAGAATCTTGCTCCTTTCTTCCCCATCAACTGGACCCACAACGGATGCCATGACTTAAGAAATAGACCACGATCTCACAGGCCCTTCAGTGATTACTGAAGACTTTGCTACTGGTTCTCAGGACAGAGAGAGGTTACATTATTTTCAGATCTAGAATTAATAGACATTGATAACACTTCTGTAGATCTTGCTCACTTATGCCCACCATTCAGTCCTCATACACATTACAATGGAAAAATCTTTTGACCATATGGGAAAACACTGCACGACAATAACATGTTACCAAAAAATACCCCACCAAAAACAAAACAAAAAAAAACAAATTAAAAAAAAAAACAAAAAAAACCCAAAAAACTTTAGAGAAATGACACGTGGAAACATTTCTGTATTTCAAATATATGACATTGTTGCAGTTTACAATTCTAAAAAGCATATTTTAGAACTACTGTACCTCTTGATACAACATCTTGGTATTTTGATATCCATTCTCAGAAAGTTACGGGGTTTTTTCCTTGCTAAATTTAACTCTTTCAATTTACGTCACATTTTCCACCTGTACCTTCTTTTGTTCTCTTCTTCCAAACTTCCAGGACAATTACATTCTCTCCTAACATGTAATAACCAATCTTCACTGCATTCTTTCTCCCAGTTACTCTCTCCTCCTTTTGTGTCTTTGCACTTCTACAAAATTACTCATTTTTCTAGTATAATTGCCAGTTTTATTCTGTGTGACAAGTGTTCCATTTCTGCTGTGGCACTTACACTGATGGGCAAAATGTTGAAATGGAGCACTGGACAGCACTGTCCTGGAGAAATTTTGATTTTCATTTTCTGGGCTAGGTAGGGACAACACAAAAGCTTGTTATGGGAAACCAGGAAATAATGGCCTTTTCTTCTCTTGCTGAATATCTTGATGACTATTGAAAGAGTGAGAGGCATTCTCTTTGGTAGGTTATTCACTATTTTCCTACTTAAGGAATACACGAAATACTGCTTACCTTTTCAAAAACTTTTCTTGGGCCTTATTGATCTATTTTTGACCCATTATAAACAATCACATTCACAATAGAGAGCTAACATATGTTAGGATGGTGTATGCTTAGCTATCCAATGGAGGATATCTAATCCACCATTCCACAGGGGAGGTCATGTAATGGCCAGTATACACAGAAAACCGCCAGTTTATTTTAGACCAAAGCCCCCGTGCAGCTGATCATGAATGTATCAGCAAGGTGCGTACATCATTCAACATCAACACCAGCGGCAAAAGAAGTATTTGCATGCCAAATTCACAAATTAAAAATGGGAACAGATGACAACGGAACATCTTGATTCACACTGTGCTTCTCCCGCTTGACAGTTTCTGGCAGTTACAAACAGGAACTTGGAAAAGTGCTAAAAATAACACAGATTCAGGCCCTGGCTCGGAATCCTTTTTTTAATCTCCTATTTTGCCTTGATACTTTGCTTGGTACTGCTAATAATAAAACTAGTATGATTCACAAAACCATTGCTATGATTTTAAAATAACATAAGAAATACATTTTACCTATGAAAACGGTAACAGTAACATCTAAAATTCATTCCTACACATCATAGGCAAGCTTACATGATATACAGCTACATATCCAGCATGTATGCAATCGCAGAGGTAGTAATTGCATTTCTAGCAATTTGTTTCTAAATATATGATTTGATGCATACTTATAAAGAAGAAATTAGAGATTGTTTACATACCTTGGAGTTGAAAGCAGCCTTCAGTCCTGTAAATTTTTGATTTTTAATGTCATGCTAAGCACAGTATACAGTGAGCAAACCAGATAAAAAACAGTTTCAGATGGACTTAGGGAAATGACTCTCTTCCACCTTGCAGAGCTTGTTAGCATGGTTAAATTTTGTCATTAAAAGAATTCAGTCACAGAATGAATAAGTATTCCAAGAATGAAGTAGCTTAGTTCTAGCACTGGCTGTGAAATTTAATTTGAGCAGAATAATATTAGGTGAATAAAACCCTCAAAAAGTCTCAACGGTGTCCACCCCAGTAACACCTCAATATAAAGGCAATGCATCTTATAATTTTAGAAAATAATTGGCATGGGAGGAGACAAAGCTGCAGTGCAGTTGGAACACCAAGCAGTTTCTTGCAGAAGCAGTAACAGCAACATACCAGCCTACAAGCAGATGGGAAAACAGACACAGATGCAAACACCTAGGTACGACATGCTGTGAGCATGGACTATTTCCTCAGGTGTCATCAAGACAGTTTAAAGAAGCATGAAATTACAAAGGCTCAAAGCTTTATTTGGGATCTGACTCTTGCCAGTAAGAAGTGAAGACCCATTTCTTTATTAAGAAGATTTGGTTGAAAGAAGATTAAGAAGAGTTGGTCGAAAGTTTCCAAAATATTTGTCACCATTTTTCTCCTGTGACACAGGAGAGGTCACTCAAGGTGGTACATGCTGGAATATTTCACGCTTTCTCTACACACTTTTAGAACTTCTCCCATCTCTAATAGCTTCCTCATCCCTTCCTCTCTTTGGATAACAGCGTCCACCTCCTGCCACACAGAAAAAACACTCTTGTGACCTCTGCCTTTCAGCACTCTCCCCACATCCAGCAGTTTCCTCAGCACTTTCATTTGGAGTACAGAGCAACCCGAGTTGCACTATCTCCCCTCTTCCCTCCCATTCTTTTGTTTTTTATGGATTTACGGCAAGCAGTCGTAGCTTTCTGCTGTTTGGCCCCTGGGTATGGCCCATGGCAAATGCTCCAGTTATTCTTCTGAGTCCCATTTCATGGTGACTTATGAGGTTCTGCTGAAAGCAGTGCAGCAGGCACCCAACGATCAGGAAAATCAGTCCTCTCTGCTCAGCCAGCATCACATTCTAGAAGAACTACACCAAGGAAGCTCAAGAATTACCAGCTGTGAAATAAAACTGCTCCTGAATTAAGCCAAACTGATTCTCGGAATTTTTGATGCGGCTCTAGAATCTTGATGTTCTGGCATACAACAAATGGAACACAAACAACTTGGGAAGAATTAAATCAGACAAAACACTGTGAGTTAAAAAAATACAACCACTGAAGCCAAAATCACTGGTAAGAAGAGCAAATTATTAAATGGGAAGGTCCTTTTCTGAAAGGAAAAGACAGATCATTATTAAAGCCTGCCTGAGGGAATCCTGAACTAATCTTATTCTTAAAGTGAAAAAAATCCACAAGACAGATTAAAAACGTCTCCTAAACAACATTAATTTTGGGGGATGACGATAACTCAGAATAGGGAAAGGGGTTATCCTGAAGAGATTTACTAGTTGTACACTGTCAGCTTCTGAGTGTAATTAGCAAGCTATTAGTATTTCTATGTGTAAAATTCTTGTCAAAACACACTTCTGGTTCTTGCAATATTTCCATGCAGTGAAGTATTTTCAAAAATATCACATTTAATACAATGTGTTAAGACTGTGTTCTGCTCTGCACATGACACTTGGTATAGCAATTTTTTATTTAAAATTACATGTAGCTCACATATTCTAAATAGCAAAGAGAGAATAGTCTCTAATTTTGAAGCTATTGAACATTTCAATTCCTACTCAGTTAACCAAAAGCAGAATACTATTTACAAATTGCCATAAGCACTATTAAGGTGAGGATTTCAAAAACAACATAATAGAAATAATTATTAAAATCAACTAAATAAGCAGTCCATTAATACTGTAATGAATACCTTGGTTTCTTTCTGTAAAAATATTACTATGACTTACAGAAATTACATTGTCTTAAATCTTCTTTAACCATAGCTGTCACAGAAACTATGATTTTTAGTTATCTGTTTTGGAAAACATATTCCAAAAAGCCTGAGTGACAAGAATTAATTTCTGTGGCTTCAGGTGAAAAGCTGCTCTCTATCAACCTGCATATACCATCAAACAACATCTGCACCAATCAATATCCACAGCCAGATTTATAAAAGCATTCTGGTGCCTTACAGTGAATACAGAGGTCACACGGAATTTCCAAAAACATCTGTGCACCACAGTCATGCTGATTTTCATGCGAAACAAGTGCCACATTTCCCATGGAAATCTCTCTATAAATACTTAGGGGTGCGTCCTGGGTTCAGCTATAGC
>NW_009913978.1:0-3501 GCF_000696875.1 Nestor notabilis
CCCCGGGTGAAAAGATGGGTGTTTGCTCATTTGCTCTCTTTTTTTCTTCCCCTAGTTGCTAGTGATAGTTAGAGCTTTGGGCATTACATCTGGTGAAACTAACAAAATTCAGAACTTCTTGTTCTTCTCTATTACAGTGGAACTATTTCTTACAACTACAGAATTAGTCAAAATAATTCATACACTAATGTAAGGCATATCTGTTTTCTTATATGTGTTCTTTTTGGATTAATACAAGAATTAAAATTTCATGGTAAATATTTTGACATATAAATGAATGACCAGGTCCTTGTATTTTTAAGTTCACTGGCAGTTTCCTGCCTGCACATGTTAGTTTTGAAATAAATATTACACCATGCAATTTTTCTGAGAACTAGAAGTGTTAGTCTCAGGAGCTACTCATCAAGTGATTTAATCTCATAGATAGATTAATATATTTTATCTATGAAAACAAATTTTCTGGTGCTGTGAATAGCACTATAATGTTGTTGAAGAAAACAGGAAAGGGATATTTTTGGGGTTTTTTTTCTTTTCTCTTAAAAGCCAGCTCTGTATAAGTGTTAAATATTTGTCATTAAAACCTTCAAGTATTTAAACTTGAATATTTAACTATGGCAGTGTCTGAATATTTTTTCTTTTGGAATGGGCAATTTGTTTCTTCTAAATAATCTATTTTTCCTTTTTGGTTGTGAAGCTATCCATTATTTCTGTTTGTCATACAAATACATTTAAATCTTTCTCTACAAAATGTATTCTGTCTGTCTGAAAGGCAAAGTCAAGGGGTTATTTTTGTGGACAGATGAGGAAGCAGAAGTATTGAGAGAGAGCGCACATACCTACAGTACTATCTGTATGTTAGTGACAACCACTTCTGTATTTCTTAGGCATCCGACTTACCCATTTTTTGCCAGCTGACCTCTCCAGTGCTTGATGAAGAGTGGGGCATGCCTCAAAGTGAACTGAAGCTCCAGTCTAGGATTATGATACCAAAGGATGGGGAATATCTAGAAACTCTGATGGGAACATGTATGAGACCCCTAAGTTAGGGGTCTGCATTCCCTTTTAATTAATTCCTGTTCTGGGGAGAAATTGGGGAACAAAGAGTTAGCTGTATAACTTCACTCTCATAACTACGCTGAAGTTACTGTCTATCGGCAGCAGTGAAGTTGCTACTCTTGTATGCCAGGCAGCCCATGAAGGCTCGTGTCTTCATTTTACTAGATTAGACTAGCATGTGATGCTGCATCTTGGCCTGCACCTTGTTTGGTTTAAAAGTACTAGAGAAAACATATACTTGCCTAAATGGAGTTTTTCACTTAGATTTTTTAAATCAGGTTGAACTTCTTAGTGACAAGAAATGTCTTAATTTTGTGAGCATGCCCTGTACTCTGTTTCTGGTTTAGGATCTTTGGTTGGTACCTCAGTAGGATGATGATAAGAATATGTTATGGCTTTAAGCATGTGATGATGAGAGTTATTCTCAAATCATTGTTTGGAATAAAGTATTAATGGTAAGTTTTGCAAATTTGAAGATCTTCAAAATCAGAAGGGATATTATGAAGGCTAGTAATTAAGTTGTTCTTAGAAGTTATTCTGTTATGTTGTGGCTGAAGAATTGAAATAAAGATAAATTGCCATTTTACCTTATAGAAAAATGTATGGGATTTCATTTTCAGGACAGCAACTCACACATGTAACAAGAAAAAACAGTGATGCATATATAGGGTCATACTCCAAGAGGTGGTTGGTTTTCTCATACAGTTTATAGGAAGAGGTTCACTAAGTTCACTAAGAAGTGAGCATTTCAGCAAAAATTACTTTGAAATAAAGCATATACATTGAGTCCTTAGGAAAGAACTATGCTACTGGAGCCAACTCAAAAGTAAAACCTAATTCAGAATTAATTTTTTAGATCCTCTTCCATTTGATTTGGCTCTCAAGCAGCTCCTCCTCTTTTCTTTGATGCTTATGGAAGATAATACTTTGAATACGGGCTTTCTTCTGTACCTGAACTGCTTAATAATGTTGATACTTTACTGAACTTTAATGAAATAATCTCTTAAAGATACTATTGTGGAAATAGTTAGATTTTCAGTCCCCAGTTAATGCCTGAAGTAACAGCATTGGCCTGATTAGCTTGTATCCAAAAGTAGCTTAACACTAAATTCTGCTCAGACAGAAGTTTTTTTAGTCTGCAGGAAGATCTTTTACAAGGACCTATCTTTGCACAGGGATTAGAGAATGGGAGCAGGAAAATGAAATGTGTGATACATGGGTAGTAAACTAACACTGAGTTCTGTGTTTCTCTTGAAAACTTACTGCTTATATATATCCATATGCTACTGTGACTTCTGCCTGATGTAGTTGCAAGTGCATTGTGGCATTAATCTTTGAGTGTGTTTTTATGAAAAGCAGCCTCTAAATAGCTGATTTGCACCTAAAAATACAATGTATGAAGACATCTTAATTTAAAACCTAAGAACATCGGTAAAGCTTTCATGCACAGATATTTATCATAAATATTTTGTTTCCCAGAAGGAAGTGGACTTCAGGAGTTGTGTTCTTTGTGCTTCCATCTGTGCATTTTCCCTGAAATGTTTTCTGAAGTAATGTTTCAACATATTAAAAACATAACTGGACATGATAGGAAAGTTGTAGTCTAAATTTGCTAAGCCTGTACAAATTTAATGGAAACTCATAAGCATACAAAAGAGGGAAATCCAAAGTATTACCTTAAGAAAGGCAAAAGACAAGCACCACGTGTCTAATCTGCTTGCTGATCTTCTGGCGTCTCAACATGCAGCAGCAGGCTGTCACAACATATGCATTCTATTTCCTTGTACAGGCACTGGAACCTGAAATGATACTTGCTGCCTTTTTTACCCAGCCAGTGGTGAAGGTGCAGGGGCAGGAAATGTGAAGGTAGAGTAGGGAGGAGGACATGTTAGGAAGCAGGAGAAACAATATTAGGGATTGGTAAAAGTGTTTTGGTAGGGGAGCACAAGAGATGTATATAGCAAGATAGATTTCTGTGTTACTGCTGTGGGTGGTACAAAGACAGGCTTTTCCTCTTTGCATAATGGCTTGTTTAGAATAAGCAGTTGCTTGCAGTATACATGCATGTGAAGTACATGTAAAACAAATAAGAAGCTATCAAGAAATGACAGAAAAGGAATACTTTCAACAGTTCCAGTGGAAAAAAAAGTGTAAGAAAATGCACTTATACAGGTTGCAGGGTATCTATGGTCAATGCAGATGTGACTGCAGTTGTGAGTGCTGGTTTTAATGTACATAATATGACTAAAAATGGCAGTTCCATCAGCCAAATGGCACTTCCATCAGCCTCACATTCACATGCCCTTGTCCTCATGGGGGACTTCAACCATCCTGGTATCTGTTGGAGGGATGGGACAGCCCGGCACAAGCAATCCAGGAGGTTCCTCGATTGTGTGGAAGACACTTCCTCTTGTAAGTAACAGAGGAACCAACAAGGAGAGGTGC
>NW_009913979.1:0-16229 GCF_000696875.1 Nestor notabilis
ATATATATATATATGTATATAGTTAAGAGCCTTGCACAATTTTGCTCCACAGTGTGGTTTTCATTATTCCTAATGTTTTCTTTTGTTAAAACCAAAATTAGCTTATAGCAAAGTCAGAGTAAAATCCGAACGCACACTAAAAATACATCGCCATTTGAACCCTATACATTTTGACTTGAAAACTAACATGGCCAAAACTACTGTAGAGCTGAATACAGCTTTATTATTCACGTCTGAACATAATACTCAGTGATTTAACATACGCAGAGAAACCTACCACCTCTAAAATTAATGAGGTATCTGTATACGTTACAGAAAATGAGTTAACAATTACCATGTCATTAATCCTTCCATGGTGTCCTGAGAACGTCCTGACAATCTTCCTGGTTTCTATATCCAAAACACTAATACTGAAGTCATCAAAGGCAATTCCCAGAATACCACTGCCAAGAATCATTAACACATATGATAGTGAATATTTGTAGACAAAAATTAAAAGCAACATCTCAACATTGCTCCAAAAATCTTCTACCCTAGGATAATATCAGATAAATAGAACTACATTCCTTCTGTCTAATAAAATGTTTGTACTCATTTCGTTTTGTCAACTAGTAGTAAGTTGTATTTAAAAGCATCAGAAATTTAAACTTCATTAGAATATTTGGTTGTAATCCTAGACTTATATACTTACAGCAAAACATTACACATATGAAATAGGTTCAGTTTCTTACCTGTCCCTGTGAAGAAGAATTCCACTTGGAACACACGGAAGCTCAGTGGAGTAAACTAGATCTTTAGTTTTGAATTTCCAAAATTTAATTAATCCTTCACTACCAGCTGTGATTGTCAGCTGGTTTAATCCATCCACTGCTACACCCCTAATGGCTCCCTCATGTGCTGCAATCAAGGGAAAAGAAAGTTGTACTTGAGAATTTTAAACCCAGCACTGAAATCAGCAGAATGCCAAACACAATTCTTTCTTGGCCTAACTACACTAAATGAGCAAATGATAAACTATTCTAAGGCCACCTGACGAGACTGAATATTAGAACTTTCTTTATCAGTAAAGAAACCGCTTTAAAGTAAGCACAGAGAATTCAATACACAGGTTGCGAGTAACTGAAACTGAGTATTAGCTTTTATTTCTGCCTTCAGTTTGGGGGGCTTTTTGCGAATGTGAGATTTGAGGGACTTTTTGAATCAGTTACCAGATGCCTCCAAGGGGGCCCAACCACTCCAGACAACATTTATAGCTTAGTTCTGGCACAAAGTCTACTTTACACTGCAGTACAAATACAAGGTATAGCTCCTCTGGCTTTGGATCTATTTCATTTCTTCATCTAGCCATAGGGCTACTGGCCAGCAACCAAACTTCAAAAATTCATCCTGCTATCAAGCAACGATGACCACTTCGTGTCTGCTATGCTAGAGGTCTTTAGAAACCCAGTAAGCTTTAAGGGTTCATCAAGACTTTTTCCTTGCTTCTATAATAAAACAATTCTGATCATGATGGCCCTAATATAAATTGCAGACCTACAAAGCAACAGCAAACATACATGAAATACGCACATATGCAACCATTAAAAGGAAAGTCTGAACACTGTTACTTACATTAAGTCTTAAGTCTGCAGCTGGGTAATTGAAAATAATAGCATATGTAAAGAACTGGACTTGCTTAGAATTTCAGTTTCACATGCATGTGAAGTATTCTTTCACTTCCAAGCAGGGAGCACAAAACAGATGGAAAAATCTATCTCCGAGATAGAACCTTGTAACAAGAAGCCAAGTACTGGAAATGTGATTATTTCAAAAAGAGCTGAGGCCAGAGGATCTCATTAGATCGCTAACAATTTTGATAACTGACAATTTTGTGTTAATTAGCTAATATCAGAGCTGTTAAAACTAGCAGGGATCCTGTCCTTCAGAGTAGGTTTCAAATTACTTCTGATTATAGTGCAAGATAGGACACTGTAGGGTAATTAGAGACACTGAAAATATTCTCACATTCACCTCAAAAGCTAATTCAAAGTTCTTAGACAACAGAACACCAGGCTGTTGCTGTGGTGTGGCAATTCTTACCTCTTTCTTCACCGTAATGCCCTCTGTGAATGCCAGACTGCATGTTATACACATCTACCTGTCCAGTTGACAGCCCAATTACAGCAAAGTTTCCACATGAGGTAATGTCAACTGCCTTTTGAGAGAAAAAAAAAAAAGGAACACCTATGAAAACAATTCTTTAAATGTGTATCTAATTAGCAAAGTTGTTAGAAGATATGTAACATATCAGGAATACAAGAGTAGTATGTTTTTAGTAGACTTCAAGGAAAACTGCACAGAACAAAATAGATTACACCTCAAACAAATGAGAGAGTGGCTCTTTAAAATCAATAGGCAGTCAACAAGTAACATATATGGCACTGTATGCTTACGCAGGATAATGAAATACTACCTCAGTGACATCCATCAGGTTGTATCTAATAATATCAAAAAGTATCTTCAACGATTAGCATTCACAGGGTACATCTATCATCACTGGCATATACTCAGCTCTATATGCCTGTGACAGATTAAAGGTAAATACCAACCGCCTATCTGAATCAGAAAATCTGCACTTAATCTGCACGTTTAAGGAAAAAATGCATATGCAGCATTTTCCTTAACACCATATGCATTACAAAACAGCTAGTAGGACACAATGAGGCGGCAGAAAGCACTTTGCAAATCAACTAAAACATGTCTAGGTTGTGCTTTTTCATTCTAAATATTACTTCTGTACAAATAGCTAACAAAACAGCACATACTGTAATGTTGAAGAAACATTTTCCTAAATAAACTTACTGTTGCATATATATCAATAGGTTTGTGTTTGCTAAATTCTTCTGGCTTCAGTTTATGAGCTCCCATGGAAGTTTTCTGATAGTTCCAAGTTGTACACGTTATATACCCTTGATGGCAGGCAACAATACCATCCCAGTCACTCTGATGTGCCACTTCTGCAACGTAACATATATTCCTTTTAGAAACAATCATTATAATAAATCAAACAAGCTCTTCTGATATTTTGCACTACCTTTATTCAAAATAGTTCATATTTACTGTTCTTCTTGGACAGTCAAAAGGCCACCATTCAGAAAAACCACCTGGCAAACCATTATGCATTTGCTAGTGTTACTAAAATGCTAACAAAACCACAAACATTTTTTTGGTGTGTTATGTTTCATGATGTTGTATATTTAAGTCTATTCAGTTTTAAAAGCATATTTAAAAAAATTAAATGGTTTAAACTACCCTATCTGCACACATTTCTAGCAGAGTCTCTTAACTGTTTCTTCAGCTGCTGAAACAGCAGAAGCCACTAAGTTAACAACTTCAAGCAGGGTTAAAGAGCTAAGTGTGCTCCACATAGCAAACAACTTGTCTGTATTTGCAGAAAAATCATTCCTCAAAACCTCAGTATCCAAACTTTGTAGTCAAATATGGTATCTGGGGACTTAAATAATGAACAAGTTCGTTTTGGTTTTGGGGTTGGTTCCCCCACACACACCCCTGAATGTACATTTTTAATAAAACTCAAAGCTTGAAATTGGGTATCTCTAGAACTTCATAGGATAAAACAACAAAATACAAACTGGTTCACTTCAAACAAAAGACAATATAACAAAAAAAAACCACTCAACTAAAATCTACTTAAATAAGTATTTTCTTATACCTCCAAACGAATTTAAATTATCTTTACAACCTTAAAGTAGTAGAATTAGAATTTAAGGTAACAGTAGCAGAATTCAAGGTAGTTCTACTACCTTAATTAGGTAGATTTAATACTAATTTTAGAAGTGCATATATACATACACACACACGTATTTGCAAAAGTACATACAGATAGTCTGTATCACTGAAGTCTCCTAATATAAATACTGTATGTAGTCAAACAGCTACACAACATTTTAAATCCAAACCTTTCAACATACAAAAAAATCAACCATCTTCCAAAGACAAAAGAATTGCTACACTTAGGACAAAACAGACTTCAAACCTAAAGAGGAGGTCATTAATTTAAAGAATTTTGATGAAGCAAAGATAATTCCAATTCCGATTCAGAAAGCTAGGTTCATATTTGCATACTGAACTATAAATGAACTGAGTAATTTGTCTTTAAAAAGTCAGAAATTTGACCTTCAATAAAGACTCACATGAAGAAACTCAGGAATCAAAATCAACCACTTTAAGATTTCCTCACTTGACAAAAATCTTCATCCCCCATAACTGCTGGTTCACCAGACTCGAATAACATGTACCCCAGAAGATTCTGGCTTCCATGCTGGAGATTTTCAAGCCAAGAGCCAGTTAAACATAAAGACATTTGAAATAAAATGCCCCTTTCTGAAATAACAGAAAAATTTACCAAGTAGAATGTCATTTTAAACTGTCACTCAACAGCTCATGAGAGGCCACAGAATCTCATCTTGATACAGCACAGGCTTTCAAAACAGTAGTTTATTGAGGGTTAAAAGACAAAATAAAGACATGTTCAGCTCCATAATGTATTTCACAGACTACTTACCTGAAGCAAAGACTGTAATTGGTGGAAGTGCCATTGTATCAAGCTTAAGACCTTTCTTTTTTGATTTCTTTTTGTTAATTGAACCTTAGGGAAAAAAAAAAAAAAAGTTAGGTGTCTCAATCTCATGGCTAGATCTGAGAATAATAGTTTAAAAAGGACTGTTTACCAAATACAAAGCTCCTATTAAACTCAGATAAATTTGGCTTACATTGATTCAGCATTGCTGTTACCTAGGGTTTGAAGAGTTAAGAACATTAATAAGATTTCCTGTCAAAATTCATGTGATGATGAGCAAATGACTAGCCAGTTATATTCACATATATATTACTCAGTTTGTTCCAGAATCTTGGGCTGACATCTTGAGGCGAAGGTTCCCCCCTCACAGCTAAAACCACTGTCACACAGACGTGACTATATAAAGCAGTATGCAGCACCCAGCCCTTTCAGTAACTAAGTATCATGGTTTAAACGAAGTCAGAAATTTCAAATTTATGGCCAAAGGATATATATATGACATATTAATATACACCTGTCTATTCAAATCTAAATGCAAATACACAGAGATATCAATATATAGATATTTGAAAATAAAAATCTTAGTCTTTGAGTCTTATTTTCTGAACTGTACAAGAAATTACGTCCCTTAACCACAGCATTGTGTGGAAGATGTGGTTTTTTAATTAAACTCTACATTAAATCAAAGGAACTAAAGTCAAGATATATGAATGAACTAATAATTTAGTCAACTGAGTAGGAGGGAAATGGGATAAAAAGCTGTAATTGCATGAAATGTCAGCTACTGCTTTATGAATTTTTTTTTAATACAAACATCATGCCCAGCATTTCCCACACGGAAATAATATACACTGCCAAGCTACACGAATTACTTTTAAGTACAAACAAATCTGAGAGTACACTTTATATACATCAGGAAGGACTGAGTTTGCAGAACAACTGAGGTGAATAGTTTTCATACAACAGAAAGTGAATATAAGGCCTACCTAATGTTTTAGCTCCTGTTTATTTAAGTATTTTTCAGGGTTTCTTCCACTAACATATGTACTTTCACTGAAATACTTACCTCGTCCTAAACTTTTATTGAACTTTTCATGCACTGTTGAAAAAGACTGCAATGTTCCATCTTGACCTGTGAAGATAGCGTCAAAAATCAACCTTCTGTTCAGTCATAAGCCAACTGAGCAAGAAAAGTAGAATACAAGCACTCAGGAACCTCAAACACCAAAATAAAGTATTTACTAAAACTCCTGGTCCAAGTTAGACGCACTATAAGCAGTGGAAGTAATGGGGTATTATTTTTTATGGTCTATATCCCATTCCTACTACTTCACCTCACACATGATCAGAATGACACCTCTTTTATAGACATCACCTCCATGTAAAATTTCTCTGACCCCTCTCCCTTCTCCACAATATCTAGCTGTTCCCAGCATTTTATGATAAAAACCTTCAATAAAACTGTGATATCCTTCAAATATCTCCATAAGATTTCTAAAGCTTTTCCAATGACTCTATATACTTCTTCACCACCTACAATATCCCTTGTTTTATGTTTTGTCAAACATATGCTGTTAAGAACTCCAACTAGGTTAGCCAGTAAGCTAACCCTCACAAAAATGGTCATAGCTGAGTTGTCCATCCTTCCTGTAAACCAGGGCACTAATGGGACTTCCCTCCTCTACCCAGAGAACAGTGCTCACAGAACTAATGGGAATTTAATTTAATAAAGAGACAGAAGGCTCAAATTGGAAACTGGAAAACAGATATACTTTGTGGGGGAGATGTGGACAAGGCAGAACCAGCAACTAACAGAAAATGAAACTGCACAATGCATGTAAAATTAAATGCAGAGATGATTTTTGTTTTATCAGAAGAATCACAAAACATTTTTAACATGCCAACCAAACAAGGAAACCAAAAATTAGTAAAAGTGAACTTAAATAATTTGAAAAATGATTTAACAATTATAGTATTCAATCAGCCTTTTTACAGTATTCAATCAACCTTTCTTTGCTCCTATGATACAGAAGTAAGGCAGGATCTATACACTGGGAACTGGGGGAAATGTTAAGTTCAATGAAAGGTAGGGACATTGGTGAAATTTTATGATGTTTATTTGTGGAGATGCCTGTTTTTAGGAAAGAAGGGGCACTTGGAAGGCACCCCACAGTATTGCTAGTTCATTTCTGTTGCAAAGTTTTGCCACTGGTTCAGAACAGAATGTAGAGAGGTAGTCTCCTTGCACTGCAAATATATCAGATCTCAAAACCCAAGACCCTTTTCACTTTAGTGGCTCCTCTGCTCTCTCCATGTTTCAGTATAGTTAATAAAGCAATGAAGTGCAAAAACAAATATAAGGATTTGTTAGGCAATTCTTGACTGTTACTGTGGTTCATTTGGTGTTAGCTGAATTACTGTCAAGTAACTAGTTAACTGAATCCAAATTACTAGTTGGATGACCAGCAACGAATTTCAGCACAGGTAGTTTTAGCACAGTGTATTGCTGTGCTGTATTATGCATAACATTAATCAAAATCTAATGTTTTCGAAGCTGCTTATGCAGTCAATTTCATTACTTCAGAGTAATTAGAGATTAGGTGAAAAGTCTCTTATTATTCCATTACTGAAGTGTTCTGGGCCACAAAACCATCTGATCTAGTATTTAATTTCCAAAAGCATCTATTCATAGATTTTTAAATATGATAGTTTCTAAGGAAGAGTAGTCACGCATTTTTACACTTTTAGGTTAAAATTTTGATAACAAGCAACATTCAGAGTATGTAGACACAACTGAGCTGGAACAGATTACAAAGACACTGCAACCCAAACAGTTTGCTTACGTTAGTGGGAAAGGTGGGGTGTCTCCTCCAAGTTATTAACTGCATTATGCTGCTGAATTTTTCCCTGTCACAACAGAATTTCCCTAGCTGTTAAAGGTTTTAATTTTGACCATCTGCTAGTTCCTTAGGAGATAATGAAACAAATTTTATTCATCAGGCGTGTGCAAATGGATGACAAAAGCAGCTCGTAAGCTTTTCTGCTTATAACTACTCTTCAACCTACCAGCTGATAATCCTCTAGGGAAACTGTGAAACAGGTTGATACAATAATGATACCATCTACACTGACCACTTACTACATTTTATAAATACACACACATAACACAAAATATAATCCATTGTATTAGTAAAACAAAGACAGTTAGCTTTACATGCAGGAAATGAGACTGAAGAATAAGACTGAGAATTCATACCCGCACTAAGAATTTGCTCTCCGTTTTGCCCATGGAATCTGATTTTTGTTGGTGGTGCACTATGCCCCATCCGGCTTCTCAATACACGTCCTGTACCACCAGGGCCATCAAAAATCCACACCTGCCTCCCAAAAAAAGGAGCAGAAAAACAAAGCTGATAAAAATTGTCCTGTCAGTAATAACTACTCTTAGCAGTGGAACAGGCTTAGCTGGGAGCTGATTTAGCAAACTTCACCCACTGGCTTTCACCCTCGATCCTAAAACTCTGGAGGTTTCCTACCACACCAGCTGAATGTTTTCCACTGTTCATTCTGTCCCTCCACCAAAGGGTGATGGCATCAGTGGACACGCAGCACAAGAGACTTATCAACAGCAACTGCTCATGACCCAGAACATTAAAAAAAAAAACACCCAACAGATCAAGATTTAAGACAGTGTATCAGGATATAAAGCGTGATTATGGAAAAGTGGATCCAAAGTTCTGCTCTTCAAGGCTATCACAAGCAGTAAATGACATCATAGTAGCAAATATTTAAACTGCCCTATTACAGATCAACTGAGAGCCAGCAACTTCAGGAACTTGAGTTTTGCTGTTTGTTTTTAATTTGACAACTGCTTCAATCCAAACGGAACGTTTACACTTCAGAGGACTGCAAGAAAAATGTAACAACAGATAGGAGCAGCTATTTTAACTTACCTGTATAGCGTTATCAGCACCATTAGTAATAAGCAGTGGCTCTCCAGGGACAAACGACATACCAGCTATTGCTGTGGAATGGGCATCTTGCATCTGACACATTAGTTTCTTCTCTTCTAGATCCCACAAAGCAATGTGTCCAATTGGGCTGCCAGCTGCCATTACTGGGTGTCCATCTGCTCAACAACAACAAAGTTCAAAAGGTTTGCTTACTGACATTCAGCTCATCCTTGCTGAGTTCTCACATCTTAAAACTGATGCAAGGAAAGGCTACAATCACAAGAAAAAAAAATAATCTCAAGCTGATTCTAAAAGTATGTTTTAAGTGAACTATTCCAGTATTTCAAATAGAAAAGAAACAAAAGTTCACAGATAATAACAGGATTTTTTTTTTAATCATTTAATAACAATACATCTAAATCCAGCAAATGATGCTAGAGGTTTTGCTTGCAAGCACAAGAGGTACCTGTACCATTTTCAAAAGTTACTCTACACCAAGATGCTTCCCCAAGCTTATTAGCCTACACACATCAGGATGTGAGTGCTACATTCCAGGTAACTACTCTGGAAGTTATCAGTCCCTTTTCTAAATCCTCTTGAGCTTTTCACTTAACAGCAAAAATAAATTTCAGAAACGTACTCAAAGACTGAGTACAAAATGAGTACAAAACTTCAAAAGAATCCAGTCATATTTATACTAAATTTCCTAAATATAAAGACAGTAAGAGAGAGATTAGAAAACGTCTAGAGTACTGTATGTCACACTTCCTGTGCACTGAGTCAGTACAAGAAAATACTACAAAACAGCCGGTATGACGAAGATGCATAATCGCCCTTACTTAGGGGCAACTTTTCTAGATTACCTGCAGCCTCTGAAAACTAAAACTCTCAGCCCAAATTTTCATTCTGAAATGCTTATGCGAACACAATTTCATACCTTACACTTAGTTTTAGTGATTTTATAAAAATTTTCACTAAAAATGCTATGACTTACCTGTACGAAAAGATATTGCTGTGATGGGACCCCAGTCTTGTTGAAATTTCATCAGAGTTTCATCAAACTTAATATTATGTATAATGATATGACCAGATGCAAGACCAACTGCAACAACATCCACTGCTGGAGCCTGCAAGAAAAATTGAACAGCAACTGAAATGAAAAAGAAAAAGCTTCTTGCTACACTACTAATACCAATACATAAGAAACAATGTATCCTAAGACCAGGACAAATAGTAAAGAAACAAATAAAGCATCTTGCACAAGAACTTGCATCTACATTACCTTCATACATGACTGAATATGTGAAAGATCTAAACAAAAAATGAGAGATGCAAGATTTTGTGCTCAAGTCTCCATTGGATGAAACAATTCTATTTCCAGAAAATGGAACTCCTTTGAAAAACACCCCACTTTACATTTTCAGCTCTTGCAGACTATCAGTCACCCTGCAACAAGCCCTGTATTACAAGTTTTATCCAGCGTAACTGCAAACCATTTTCAAAGCTCTGACCAATGCTACCAATAAATTTTAATTAATTTTTATATTTACAAACATACAGTAAATACAATTATAACACCTTTTATTGAATCAGCAAAATCTACATTTTATTAACCTTCAAAGCAAAGTAAATTTAGCAAAAAACTACCAGTGCATCAGAAGTTACATGATACACATGCATCTTGCAAACAAACTGTTTCTGTGAATTCACTACATCATTGAATGAATAAAGACTACAGATGTGATGAACACAAAACAGCTAAGATGCTAAATAGAACAAAACTAGACTTAGAGGAAGGGCAGATAATAAGCCTTCAAGCCTATCCCTCTTCAATTAATAAAATGCTCGAGAAGGTTAGTAAAATTACTTGAGAGAACATAAGTCATATTTATTGCTATAATTTTAAACAACAATATTCTGCACTCTATTCTTGACCAGTTATGTAAGAAAATAAGATACCAAAAATACTAACTTGTTCAAGTGTTGTGACTGCAAAGTGCCATCCTGGAAAGGAATATAAGAGTTTGCTGGAAAACAAAGACACAAGAAACATACGTCAGCTAATGTGTTTTTTTTTTTCCCCCACAACAAAATGGCTGCTTTATATGCACTTATATAGAAAAGTACTATGCTTTCTGTCCTTATAAATAAGTTATAGAACTGTGATACTAATAAATAAGGTGAAGAATGTTATGTCTAATTTTTAAAGGAAAAAGTTAGTGTCATGCATTAATACCACAAAGATGATATAATGACATAACATAAATAGGGAGGAAGACCCTTCTATGCCAGTTGCTTCCCATGCATTTTTGCTCTGAACACACCTCTTCAGAATTATTAACATTATCATATAAAGCCAGGTCCAACTTCTATTAAAAACAAATCTTTCATATGCAGACTAACTTCCCTAAATGAAGACACTAACTCATATTACGAGCACATGTCACCTTGTTTCTTTTAGAAATGCTAACAGTCAAAACATGAAGCAGGACTGTTCACTGACAAGGCAGTCATATAGTACTTATTAAGGATGAAATTATGGACACAGTGTTTAAGAACACACATGATTACAAACATATTCCATTACCACAAATACAGGTTGTTATTCTTAAAAGCCTGCCAGCAACCATGTGTTACCACCTCTCACTTTCCTTTCTTGCCAGAGACCAAATTTCCCCCTCGATATTCCAATTTACTTTTTTGCCTGATTTTGCCCACACCTACTTACAAAATAATCTATGTAGGGAACAAATAGTCAAATATAGATACTGCTTAACATGGCAACATTGCCAAAAGAGTGGTAAAAGTCCCATAAGTTTTTACACAATTGAAAAAGAAACTAATCCATCTAGTGAAGACTTTTTGTCATCTAGGATGTACTGCATCTCAGATGCTGTGACAGGCATTTAAAAGACATGAGAGTACTATGAACAGAGACATTTACTTTTCTGTATTTTTAGATCATTCCTACACAGCATAAGACACCATTTCCAAAACATTAGAATATGAAACAAAAAAAAATTAGCAGTTGTATCAGTGAAGTGTACAGTAGTTATGAGATTAAAACACTGAACTATGCAAGCTGAGTTAACACCTATTTGCAGTACATACATCAACATGCAGGGAAGTTCTCTGTAGCTATAACTTTCACAAGTTAGAAAAACATCTGACCGTGGCAGGCATGAAATACTGACATTATGGATGGTGCTCTACTGGGACATGCTCAGAGACAGCTACATGCCTATACATCTCTTATTTGAATATAAGGATCAAATGCTAGTAATTACCTCCACACTACCTGGCAGCATTTCCTTGGACCCACAACAACCAAACAACTAAGCTTGGAAGAAGGAAGGCAGAAGGCCTGAACATGCATTTACTATTATTCTAATTATTTTCATGGAAAAGCTATGCAATTCCAAGAAATAATAATAATTTAAAAGCAATTTAAAAAAAAACAATCCTGAACAATCCCTGACATTTTGCAAGAAGAGTAAACACCACACAACTTGAAAGGCATCAGAATTCAGGGAGAAGCAGCATTCTCTGTTCCTGGAGATACACCAACTGAAAACCTGTGCCAAAGGACTCAGTAAAAGATTCCATGTTCAAAACCTAGTGTACTTAAAAGTATTATTTGTTGCATATGAAACTACTTGGAACATGAAGCGTATCCAGGTTATTAAGAACCTTACTTGGATCTTATATTCCACAGCTGCAAGCTCCCTTGTTCACTCCCAAGGAGAATTTTATTCAAATAGGTGCTAGGATGCAGAACTGTAGAAATTGCAAAAGTGGCCTTATCAAAATCCACTTCAAGATACTGCTCTGCAAAAAAGTAAGAAACAATGTTAGTGTTGCCAGCCCCAAAATATCTGCAGGTTTGTCACCCCTTTACAAATGTAACGACAGAACTGATACTTACTCTGTACAAACGCCACTAGTGTTTCCTGCATTAAAGTATTAGGTAATGCATAACAGGACAGGCTAAACTTCTTTACACTGTAACATCTGTTGGCTTGAAGGTATATTTTTTCTCTATAAGCCTACCTAACACAATGATCTGGCAAAACAGCAATGATCTGTATCTTTCTGAAGGATGACTGCTCCTGCCTGAGCAAAACACCTCATGGGATTAGCATGCCTTTTGTTTGTTATAGCAACTTAAAATTTCTAAAGCCTGTCTGCAGCCACTTTCAAGACCCAGCATCCAGGAATTGACACTGGTCATATCAATGAGAATGCTTTCTAAAGAAAAAATGTCAGGGCACTGAAGCACGATTTCCTAAGGCACTTTACAATGGCATGAGAAGATGCTAACACAATTTTAAGATGATTCGTAAGAATTTAGTCTTACCCAGACTGGTAAATATCAAGGATTTCAGAGATGATGCCAAAGCTACTGTACCACACTCTTTACCAGAAATTGGAACACTAAAATACAACTTCCGTATAAGCACATCTTTTTACACATACATGGAACCTTACTGGCTCTTTGTGAGATCCTGCACCTCTGTGGTGCAGGATCCATTTATGAAAAGTTATTGAAGAGGTAAGACTTCAGATTACCGCTTAAGTAGCACTATCATCTAAGGATTTTTTTCTTTTTAAAGAATAAACTACTTCTGAACACACACACACGCATTTTAAAAAAAAACCTTTTTTTAACATTACTATCCTATAAAGTACTGACAACAGTAAAGTGTCTCTCACCTGCTGACTGTGTATCCCAAACAATAAGAACATTATCAACATCCACAGAGATGACATGATCACCAAAGGGCTGCAGAAGGTGTATCCTTGCCTTGTGACCTTTATATGTATGAACCACCTGTAATTTCAAATTAGAAACGTTTTCAATATAAGCTGTTCAGATAGCATGCCATGCTAACATAATACTTGAGGACAGCTTACACGTCAGCAACAAATTTAAATAAAATACATGTAAAGACCACACAACTTTAAGTGGAAGACAGATAATTTTCTCTGATATTTGAAACCAGTAACAAAAATATTTTTAAGTATTTTTAATTTTTCATTTATTGTAATTAATTTATATGATTTTAGAACTACTATTTTTCCGTAACTATTTATTATTTAATATTATAATGAATACATAAAACACAGGTCAGCTATTACATTCTATTTTAAGCTTTTTATTCCTCCTTCTACAGTTCTTGTTTGTCTAAAACTAAAGGTACTAAATATCTATGCAAATAGTCTTCTGTAGAAAATTAACTGCCTTGAACATAACTGTTTTGTACTATTATAATAATAAATGAAATAAATAAACTAACAAAAACCTCTTTGTTTCTCGCGAAAGCATGGAGAACATTGTCGTAGGAAGCAAAAATCAACATGCGGTCTGCTGCCAAACATGTAATATCTTGTGGCAAAGCATTACCTGTGAATCAAAGAAAAGAAAATCCGAACAAGTTTCAGGTTAATAACACAAGAGAAAGCCTGACTGTATTTGTTTAGCATGGTGACCCACAAAGAAAGCTCTCCTGTTCCAACATTCAGTTGACTTTCTTAGGGAAATGCACATTTCAGATTAATGCACTTTTACTATAAATAACTGCAGCTATGCCCAGCTAAGTTCTTGGGGAAAGAGACTGCTCAAGCTCTACACTACAATATGGTTCCCTCTTACGGTCATTTTCCTTAATTGCTACTGTGACCTCCTTAAGCTGCAACCTGTGCCTGTTGCCCCTTGCTACTCTGTCTACTACTACCACTACAAATTCAGCTCCACCATCTTTGTAACTGCCCTTCAGGTAACAGGCTGCCTCTAGGTTGCCTCGTATTTTTCCCTTCACAAGCCTAACAAATGCAGTTTTTTCAATGTCTCTTCTTCTGTTGTATGCTGCAGGCCCTGAGACTCCATAGTTCCTCAGCATCCCTCCTGAAAGAGAAGGGGTGGCAGTGGGGAGAACCACACTAACTGATTATTGCAGTCTAAGTATGGCCTCAACAGCACACAGGGCCAAGAGAATAACAACTTTCCCTGATTTGCTGGCCACACGCCTAACATAGCCCCATACAGGGCTTGCCTTATTCAGCTATTGCATTGTTGGTCCACGTTCAAGCCCCAGCCCCTTTTCAGCATGATGCCACACAGCCAGTCAATTCCTGGCTTGTCCTGTCCAGGTGCAGGGTTGTGCACTTGCCCTTGCTGAACTTGGCAGGTTTCTGTTGGACCAAGACTAGCGTTTTGCAACGCCTCTCTGGATGAAGCTGTGCCATTCTGGGTGTCAGCTACTCCTCCTAACATAGTATTGTCTGCAGATTTTTACTAAGAGTGCACTCAGGCTGTTGGTGAAGGTGCTGAACAATACGGGCCCTTCTGTTGACACCCAGGGTCCTATGCTCTGTTACTAACTGGATGTCAAACCATCAGTTCATATGCTTTGTACCCAGCAGTCCAACCAATTTTTATCACCCCCTTGAAGACTTCTAGTCCCACCCACACCTGTTCTGTTCCTGGAACATGTCCTCTTAATTACCACAAAAACAACAAAAAAGGGATCTGAAATTCAGCTTTACTCACTGCTCACTCCTTAAGGCCTAGGGTGTTCTTGGAAGAAGAAGATGACAAGGACAGGAGGTTCACAAGGTCTATCCCTAAGAGAACTAAGTTACAGCTGCAACTGCAGTATTATTTCCAAATTGATATCTGGTATTTCTCAAAGTCTTTTCAATATATTTCTGTGTAAATATTAGTACATAATTATAAATCACTTTACATTTACGAGTTGAGAATCAAGTGCAAATGTCAGATGTGTTAAAAAAATAAATACTGGAATGAACAATTTGCCAATACTTACTCACAGCAACAATACCAAGCTTCTTCACCTGAAATGAAAACATTAAAAGGTATTTTTAGTTATAGGTTGCAATGAATTTGCTATAAACAGAAATCCAAAACTCCAGGAATCAACCTAGAGAAGTAATTTGCACACCTCACACGACAGAAAAATCATGCATCTTAGTTTACAACAGTATTTACAGGAAAACTCACAGACAGCAAGTCAAAAGGAGTGGGACAATACATTTGTCTAAAGACCATTCAGCAACAATAAGCCGTGCTTCTTGATATACTTTACCCTAATGCACAGGAAACTCAGCACATATTTAGACATCTTTCAGAGCCTGGGAAAAGCTGTTTTCACATCATCACAGATTCTACTTTATTTCCTCTTTAACCACACTATGTTATCATTTCTGATCACATAAATTTGCTTTAGTTAGTCATCTTTGCCTAGTGACGACCATTACTGTTTTAGTTCAAAGTCTGTGGACAGGACTGACAGGAGTGAGTGAACCCTGAATGTGTACCAGAAAGGCACATAAAGAAGATCTAGGCTGTCGGCACCATCCTGTTCACTGTAATCACTAGATTCTGTTTTGTCCTGTTTGCATACACTGAAAATGCTTTTACTGTACAGCAAGAAACGAAGTAACATCACTGGCTTTCATCTTTCAAAGATGCTTGTCTGTTACGACTTTTCATATGACCTAATGGAATGGATTTAACGGGTTGCCCCAAAATCGCACCCCCTAACCCGCAACTATCCAAACTACAGGCGAACTTCGGTTTACTCTGCGACAAGGGGAAACCCCTTGCACGCGGGCGGCCTTTAGCCGCGCACAGGTCCTGCCCCCTGCACTCCGCCGCCTCCCTCCCCGCGGGCAGC
>NW_009913980.1:0-10512 GCF_000696875.1 Nestor notabilis
ATTTTATCAGGTCCCATGGACTTGTGCACATAACATCCAACTGAAGTTTTTTTATTTTTGAGGCACTCTAATATTTCACATTTCTACTATTTCTAATATTAACCTACACTTATTTTGTGGAAACCACAGAAAATACATCCCTCATTTACAATAAATATTCACTATAGAGATAATTTCTGGTAATTGTCATCTGCAATTCTGCCAAAGCTCCATCCATCCAATGAATTCTAATTTAATACGACTAAATTATCAAGTAATAATTAGGCTGGAGCACTGAAAGAGTAATTAAATGTATAATTTCCATTGATTTCAGATTGCTATATTGTTCTTTCGTCTTTCACCAACATATGCATCTTGAAATAGATCAGTAGAAGGAATACTGAGAACTTTGTCTTCCTATTATTACCTGCAAAATTTCTTTTTAATAAGCTATTATTTCATAGAGAATGATGAAATCTTTATAAATACAAAACAGTTCAGAAAGCTTTGTTGATATTTTTTTAAGTTTATTTAAAGCTTTTTAATGAGAATGATGACAATTGTTTGAGCATATGGTACATTCACAAAATAGAATTCTTATAAAATAATCAAAAGGGAAGAAAGGAATACTTTTGGGCTTCGATTTCTTTTTCAACTTTTATCTTGAGACCATTTTGTCATCCACATTTTGGGATTAAAGTTTTGACCTATCAGTATCTGCAAAGCGGCATGAACTATAACAAAAAAAGAGGTTAGTCTTTAAATACAGCACTAAACATCAGAGGCTATCCAGTTGTAAATGTTATACAAGCTTTGTCCTACCACTAAAGCTTTTTTCTGTTAAAACAATGATAGAACTCAGAAATCATGCAGGGTTGGGTTTGGTTTTTTTTTTCTCCATCAGTTTCACTACTAGTTGCTCCTGTCAGCCTTGTGTTGTAATTGCCACAGCAATTAGATATGAATAGGTATGAGTGGCACTGAACCTGAAAAGTTTATTTTGAATGTGCTCAGGGGGTCAGGTTGAATTTTGTATATTGACATATATTTGACTAAATGTTTTGAGAAAAAAAAAGTTCTGGTCATTGCCAGAGGGAATTTTTAATTTCACAATAGCATCAAAATTCATTCGATGGATAAAATAGAATTTTCCTTTTAATGTCCCCTGTTTCATAACTGAAATCATAAGAATTCAGAGCTAAGGCAAGGTATTCATTGTAGTCAATCTATTTTAGATGAAAAAATTATGAAACAAGTAAGCTGCTTTACTTTTGCATTTATAAAACAATTGTTACTGCTTTCAGTTCCTTCTGTGGTGTCCTGTTTGACTGTACTTAGTCTGCATGTGTGTGTACATAAACTGCACAGACATAAGTCAACTTAGAGCCTTACTGAGAGAAACCATAGCCTAGAGGGTACCTGTTAAGTTTCCATGTAGCACTACATATTTTAGAGTGTTCCTTCCTGGAAGAATGTATTTCTTTTGTCATTTGGGAGCATTACTATCCGGAAATACAATAAATCATTCCAGCCAGTACTCTGTGAATATGCTTTTACAAAATTTTGCAGCCTCCTCTTTTGACTCTTCTAGAAAGTCAAAAGAACAGAGAAAGTGTGCAAAAGCAAGGTGAGCTGAAGATTTAGCTCACAGAATTATCAGTAATTTACTACAATTTTCAGAGAAATAATGAGCTCCTATAGATGGGAAAGCCCCATGGCAAAGTCATCAGCAGAAAACTTATGCCAAGTTGTTTAGAAAGGGATACCAGTACCATTTTAGTTTTGTTTTGTAGAACTTCAGGCTAGTTGAAACTTTTTTCTATAAAACTCGTTGGCCAAATTTGAGATGACAGACAAGGGTTTTCCTCAGAAAACAGAATGTCCCACTGCCATTGGGTAAACCCACTCAGCCTATAAAAGAGTCAAAGCAGTCCTGTAATGTAGGCACCTCTGCTTAATAGAAGCTGTGAATCCCCCAAAGCAAGGAATGCATTGACATTTGAAGAGAAATGCAATTTTAGACATATTACTAATTGGAGGATAGACAGCTTTATGTAGTTTCCCACTCACTGGGTATTTCATATCTCTTTCCTAGCTGTCCATCTTCCTCAGATACTATGCAAAAAACTTAGGTAACTGATCAAGAATTAGAGATTTCACTCAAAGTCATGTGTCTAGCTGTTCCGTGATGCTAGATTTCTTGTAACACTGGAGAGAGAAGAATCAAGTCAAAATAAAATACAAGAAAAACTAATCAAAGATTCTTTCCTGTGTACTGTTAAGGAAACAGTGGTAAAGGACAAATGTCTTCAAAGATACAGAGACCTCAGAAATACAAGCAATACAATTAAGGCAGGTGAAAAACAAAACCGTAAACTGGGGAATCCTGTTATGAGGAACCCTATAGGTGGTGGAGCTGTTTGGGTTTCACCTCTATGGATGTCTCACACAAGGGTAGGAGGCTTGTGTTGGATAAATTTTTCCTTAAAAATGATTTTCTTTAGAAGTAATCTAGTTGTCTTTTTTTAATCTCAGATTTGTATTGTTTTCATTTGGTTTTGTGTGTGATACACATTTCCTCTTGTGGGAATGTATAAATCTCACTATTATTGCAAAAGAGAAGTCCATGTTTTAATGTGTAGGATGGCAAGTTCCTTTTTTAAAATTTTTTTCTTTTTCATTACTTCTTTTTCACTAAGAGGCTTCAGTAACATCTTCCAAATATTTTGCTTAAGGCTTACAGGGGGTTGTTTCCATACTCTTTGTGAGAAATTTAACTGTCATAATATCATTTTTCTAGAATTTGATACTTAATCTGGTCTGTATTTTTAAAACAGGCATGTAAAACAGAGGTTCTTTATAAAGCTCATGATATTTTGAGCCAGATTGGATTACCAAGATAGAATTGGACAAAGTGTTGCCTGCTACTACTTTTTGCATTGGCATTCAGCAGTAGCAAGTTCCTACTTCAAAGCATCTGATTCCACATACACAGCAACCAGGAGTGAGGGACTGATGTTATGGGAATATGAAGCATTTTTATATGTACTCAGTCTTAAATGAATGATCATAAAATATTACTATATGTAAATACTAAGTCACTCTAAGACTAGATAGGGCCATGGAAAAGAGGGCGGGGGGGGGATGATTGATGCCCAGTGTCAGTTAAACAATCTTTCATTTGCAGGTATCTAAGCAAATCTAAAACCATATCCTCCAGCTTGTAATGTTGTTGATTATTCAGGTTCAGAAGAGCAGGAAGCTAAATGAATGCTTTACAGCTGGAGATTGAACTAACTATTCTTGAGATTTAATAGGTTTAACCACTCATCAGGAATGTCAACAATGTCCCTTATTGCTTTCCATAATTCTTTATTTTTTATTAAATCCACCTAGGTAAAACTTCATTTTTCTCAGCAATAATTATGGAAAAAGGTAGTGTTGTTTACAATAAGATATATGCATTTCTTGCAGCAGTAAAAATTACTGTCTCTTACAAATCATATTTACTGTTTTATCCTCCTAGATATCCCAGTAGCTGTCTGCTTTTCCTAAAAATTAGTTTCAAAAACACTTTCTCTAGTCCTGAGAATTACAGAGTAACTTTCAAGAGCCAGATTATCTGTTTAATTACTTTAGGATGACCCTGGAGCTAAAAAAAAAACCCAAAAAACACATAAAAAGTTTTGAATAAGCAGAATTTTATTTAGTCCACTAACAAATGAAATTATTTTTATTAGAAAAAAATTGCTGCAATTTTAATAGAAATTAGAATTAATAGTTATTAATTAATAATTAATGTAACGTTAGTATTTTATTTTCCATATCATAAAGATAATGTTTGAGGAGAAAACATACTGCCTTTGGAACAAATGATCCAGTTTGTAGACATGGCAACCAGAGAGGCTTCCAGAAGCAATATTAGGATCACTTGTGCTAGCACAAACAATTATGAGTAGTGGGATATTTCTTTTTCTGTACAACCCTGTTTTCTGATTAAAATCTTTTGTTTTAATCACTAATTACAGGTTAGATAAAAGCTGTTTAAAGGTTCTGGAAATTTTCTTTATGATTCATAAAACTTCCACAAGAAAAACCCCACCTATGAAATCTAAGGTTACCTATTCCTTTCTCATTCACATTTTCAAAGAACAGTGCTGACTTCTAAAAGCAAATATATTTAGCTGCAGGCAGAGCTAATGCACCATCAAGAAAATAGCTACAAGCTATTCATATAGGACTCAGGAAACTTACATTTGTGACTGATGATTTTTTATGACTGGTCTATTAGCAAAACCCTTTTTGAAATAAAATCTTATGTATGTGTTCATATCACTTTATGACTTATAAATTCTATAGGCATTTTTCTTAATTTCTACAGTCGAAAAGTCAGTCATCTTGCAAAGACTTTTATTGCTACGTTCACAGTAAGGTCATTATAGGAACATTCAGACAATGTGGCTTTCATTAATAATAATGAGAATTAGAACTTTGTTGTATAATTTAAAATTATGCCAAAATCATAGATTTGAGAATAAATGTTGAAAACTTGTTTGGAAGTTTACTTGGGGATTATTAGGCATCAAGAATTGTAAAGCAACATCAGCTGTGGAAGTCACTAAGAAAAGTCAATGAACCTTCATAGCCTGCAATCAATTATAAAGCATTTCTAACCCCATATGAGGCCTCATGCAGAAATACATACGCAACAATTTAAAAAAATAAATTTTTATCTGTCTTTATAACAGAATCCCAGCTCTGACAAATCCATAATGAAAATTCATATGACATCATTCTAGGACAGAGGAGGTGGTGAGAACGGTAGGGAGATGGCATTCGCAGGCCCGATGACTGAAAGGCTGATGGCTCTGGTTAGTATTGTATATACAAAGCAACATCTAACTTTATATTGAGTTTTGTCTTTTTTTGCTCTCTTATGGAGCGAAGTCTCTCTAAGAGACACTTCACCTTCAGTTCTACACTTCAAAATGAATTCTAAAGTGTGATATCCAGAAGTCTTGTTTCTCAAACAAAACAAATAGTACAGTTTCAAGAATGACCATTATCTGAGACAGCTGCCACCAATATGGAAATACATATTTTAGTAGGTTAAGTTTTTTTAGTTTTCAGTTTCACTTTGACCATTGCTTCAGATGCAGTTATATTATCATGTCTCAGCCTTTTTCCTCCAAGTTCAATAGGCAAATATTTTAAAGATTTGACAATAACCACCCCACCTGTCTCAACGTATTAGACTAAACAGACTGGACAAACTAGTCCTGTCTTCCAAAGAGCTTTCTGCCATTGCAGCATCATCTTGGTCCAAAAAGGGGAAGGTTGCTGCATTCATATGTTCCTCCCTTCAGCTGATCTCTCAGAGACACTGGCTCTACCTACAGACTTCTGTTTCAAGAGGACTGATCAGTAAATTGATGTTTTCCAAAGCTCGTTATCATGGACATGTGTGAAAATCAGCTAAAATGGATACCTTGGGGGACAAAGGAATGTATTAATTACTCTGCAGGAGAGTTACCTGTAAAAGCAATGCTAATATACTCAGTGTAAGCAAATATTTCTTAAGGAACTTTACATGCTATCATGCAAATGTTGAGCTTCTTAAAGTCTGCCTAGCCTTTACAAAATTTATATCAGAAGTCAAACTATTATTGGTACTAAGATTTTTTGTACCTGCTAGGTGTAACATGTGATTTTTGGCAATATAATAAAATCAAAGCAAACCTCCCATCATCATGTGAACTATGCTAACAGTTTGCAACCCAGACTAAGAATATTGGCAGTACTCTGTTGTAGATATGCTTCATGGAACATTCATTTGAGCACTTTATACTACATATACGACAGTGTTAATAATGAAAAAATAATGATTTCTAACAACTGCAATTGAAAATTTAACTTTATCAGGCAAAAAGTTATTGCTGTTTGGGCAAAGCAGAGAGTCCATAATTGCAAAGTTGTATTATTGCATTTCCTTCTGTCGCAACCCCCACATTCCTTTCTACTTGTCAATGTTGTGGGCATTATCAAAACTGTATTAGGCCCACGTAAAGATAGATAAGGTAAAACCACAAGATATAGGGCAGAATAAGTAGCTGGGAAGCTGTTAAGCTGTTTCATTTCTCATTCTTGATTTCTACACAAAATAGATGCAAAAACTTCCATTAGAAATTCTTTTCTAGTTCCCAGTTTAATAGAATAACTCACTCAAAGGGAAATTTCTTGTGTGGAAAGGTGAATCTATCGTCAGATTCTAAGCAGTTTTCTCTCTACCATGTGGTCCTAGCTTGTAGATTGGTCTATAACTGTTATGAGAGAATAGATGAAGTGATGAAATGTTTTCTTTCGTCCAAACAGTTGTAATTTCCCCCCCTTTTTTTTTTGCTTAATACTTGACAGAGTTGACAAGTTCTAGTTTTACAGTTACAGAAAAGCAAGACTTAACAATCTTTATAAAGAGGAGGAAAATATAAAGAGCTAAATACTTACTAATTTTGCCAAGTAGTGGCTGTGGTTTCAGTTTCCTGTACTGTTTTACTTGGATCTTACTGGAAAAAATACTGACCAGCATGCAAGTAGCAAAGACAGAAGATAGAACCATAGAACGGTTAGGTTGGGAAAGATCATCTAGTCCCACCCTCGTGACATGGGCAGGGACACTTTCCACTAGACCAGATTGCTCAAAGCCTCATCCAACCTGGCTTTAAACGCTTCCAGGGATGGGGCAGCCACAACTTCTCTGCGAAACCTGTTCCAGTGTCCCACCACTCTCACAGTAAAGAATTTCTTCCCTATATCCAACATAAATATCTCCTGTTTAGTTTGAACTCATTACTCCTTGTCCTATGGCTACAGTCCCTAATGAAGAGACCCTCCCTGGCACCCTTGTAGGCTCCCTTCAGATACTGGAAGGCTGCTATGAGGTCTCCACAACAGCCTTATCTTCTCCAGGCTGAATAGCCCCAACTTTCTCAGCCTGTCAGAGAAAAAGACTATAGATTATTACAAGGAAAGAACAATTGGAAATTATGCTGTAGGAATGGGTTGAGAAAAATCAGTTGAACATTCCTTAAATGTTGCCTAAACAATTCAATGTAAAACCTTCAAAAGAAGGAATCGAAACTTAGTGACAGAAAGCAGTTCAGAGAAGAATGTACAAAACCACAGTGAATAACTGCATGCATAGAATAACTATGCTTAGAGTTACGTGGCTGAGGCAAAGGTATGCCTGATGTTTTACAGTTGAAGCTCATACTAAATTGCCATTCTTTAAAGTGGCTTCTGCTGATGAAAAAAAGATTCTTTTCTTGTGTTTAAATTAAGATTTCCCCAAGTGTTTTACTTTTTAGAAACCACTACCATATAATTTCTCCATTTTTGTTCTCTTAAAGGTTTCTTCAGAGAAAGTCAAAGAGCAAACAACTGACATTCTCACTCTTAGTCTTTCACAACATTAAGGTCTCTTCAGGTAGATTCAAATTCCATCATCTTTTTCTTCTCCTTGTTTCTGTTGTGTAGTCACACATTTACTGATAAATATGTGACCCAATATTAATTTTGGATCATAATACTTTTCTTGGAGAAGTATGCTTTGCTTGGTATTTGCCTTGATATCTTTTTATAGCATCTATTTCCAGTGAAAATAGAAAGTGTCAGGAAAAAGAAAACCAAACACCTTATCATGTGCCTCTTTTCAAGGTGTACAAGTGTTGGCTTCCTTTACGTACTTTGAAATCTTTTCTGACTTATTCCTCCATTCTGGTGCCATTATTTTCTTACGACAATTTCATTTTCTGAAGCCCAAACCCCTGTAATGTTGTCAATGCTGCAGAATAACCTTATCTGGTATTTAACTTCATCTGAAGTCTTTTTTTCACAGAGGTTTGAAGCATTAGGTACAATTACTGAGTGGATTCAGAAAGTTGCTACAGAATTGATGTATTTTCCAGCTAGCAGGAAAGACTGGCTGCCAGAAAACCTGCTGGAGGTTACTTCTTCAAGCAGAACTAGGACAGCAGTCCTAGTTCAGCTGTTAGTAAGTTGATGTCTCTGCTCTTCATGACCAGACTCTGACTGCTCTTGACAAAGCACTAAGAAAATATGAGAGGAATTTGCCACAAAAAACCTTTTCTGGCTTCTTGTTAGCAATATGCTGGTTCTTTCCTGGCTTTTTCCTAGGCTCCATTCACTTGACTGGGGGTAAACAGCAATGTTTTACTCTGGAATTACAGTAGTAGTTCTCCTGGTAAATTTATACATAAAAACTGAGATCCAGACATCCTGTTATACCAAAATGTCTAAGCGGTCATTTCCCTGTGAAGAGACAGCAGGAAAAAATCCTGTTCAGTTTCAGAATAAACAGAAACCAAATACTTCTTTTTTAGTCACTCCTTAAACTGAGAGTCTGTACAATTCTGTCATTGCTAAGAATTTGTATTAATTTTCAATCAATTTCTGTGATCATTTGACCCAGAAGCTCACATATAACTTTTCTGAGGTGTAGATATTAAAAAATAAATGGTTACTGCTTTTGAAATTACCAATTTGTTTTCCTCAGTAACACTGATTATCTCAATTTTTAAGATATTAGAAAAGTTTCATTTTATTTTTGGCTGAGAATTCTTGTCACAGTTTTTTCTATTGTCTATACATTTACATATGGCACTAGACTTTGTACCAGAATTGTGAAAACACCTGTTTTTAGTTTGCTTATTCAAACAAAACAGTTAAGAAAATAAGTGTATCAAAACAACTAGATCTTCCAAAACAAAATGAAGTACTTATTTTCATTTTCATATCGGTACCTTTTACTAATTTTTTGAAAAAAATAATGTACCTAAATGTCAAATAGGGATTGCACTCCACAGTGAGAAATTTAACATCCTCACTGGGAAGTGTAAAACCAGTATAACCAAAGTTTGAGCTCCATGAATTTCATTTTGTCAAAAACAAATGTCAGATTATGTTCAAAGCCACAGACTTGGCTACTGCAAATGTATGTTTTGCTTAACTTAACCCCACACAAAAAATTATTCAGCTAATGTTGTACTATCGTGTTATCAGCACTGTGCTTGAAAGAAACTAGAAAAAGGTGACATTTCTGTTTCTGTACCACATTAGTTTATTTAGTTTAAATCCTCTTCTTTACATGAACTAGAAAGCCATAAGCTTTCATTCTTTCTGTGAATTCTGATACTACAGATTTCTCTTCAAAGGTTAGCAGGGAAAGTCCCATAATGTATTCAAAAAAGCTAGTTATCTTGACTGTACTTGTCACATGGAGGAGCTAAGAATAAAGTCAGATCAGCTGATGCAAACTGGTGCAGAACCACAACTGAAACTCTTTCTTATACCACTTGAAGTCAAAAGATACTTTCTGTATCTGTAATTCCTAAGACCAAAGTTTAAGCATGAAATAGCTGCTGCAGAGCCGTGATTCAACATGTGTATTTCTTTATACACATATACATCACTTTATGTAAAATAGTATCTTTGCCTTGAATGTATTTTAATCATGGCTGGGTGCTTCCTCTGACAGATATAAGCAATAGCCCTGCACAGTTAAGGTCATATTTTAGCTTACACATGATTTATATATGCACACATTTAAGTTGGGAAGTACCATTCATGTGCCACCAGTTAGTTGCAAATTTCAAATCTGAAAGGCACAGCACAGCAGCAACACTAGTGTCTCTGAAGGCAGGAATATATCCTCACAGCACCTTTTGAAGATTGGCTTGGTTGATCAGAAGCAAAAATGAAATCTTCCTCCCATGGATATTTGTAAACACACCTTGTGATGCACAGACGTGTACATGCATGCAGTCTCAGTCACAGTTCATTAGCAACCCATATATTAATCTGTTTGACAGTTCTTCTATGCACAAGTATTCTGCAAAGAAACAAATGCAAAGACTAGCTGTTACCCTAAAGTGAAATAATATTAGACTGTCCCAAGACATTGATCAAAAAACATGCAGATCATTGCACTTTCAAAGGAAGTCTGTCTCTATCAGCATCAAAATCAGTGGACTGGGAAATCTGAAATGTCTAAATGATGTTTATAATTTTGCTGTTATGTTTCTATAGAGTGATACAGCCCATGTGGCTTCCTACTTGCATGTGGCTGATATCTTGCTCAGCTGAAGAAGCAAATTGAAAATCCTTTGATATGGTTTATTTTGTTTTTCTATTGTCATGCATATTAAAAAAGATATAATTTAAAATTATTTTATTTTGCTCTGTAAAAACAGAAAGTAGTAAGAAAATGCTCACAATTTACATAGCAGCAATTGGCTAGCAACCTGGGCTTCATTCTTACCAACCACTTTCATCTGAAAAGCTGTATGGTGGGCACAAACTCACTGGCAAAGGGCATAAGTTAAGGAGGTATTATCTCCTTCATACCCATTAGTCTTAATTTCTGCAGTATGCTCCTGGATCATAGAATCATAGAATCATAGAATAGTTAGTGCTGGAAAGGATCCTAAGGTCATATAGTTCCAACCCCCCTGCCAT
>NW_009913981.1:0-1738 GCF_000696875.1 Nestor notabilis
CCCCCGCCCCGGTGTTGAAGGCTCCTCCCTGGAGATACTCACCTCGGGAAACAAAAATGATGTGATTACTTCATATATGTATCACCACACAGCTTTAAAAAGTATCTCAAGGTTTCTTGTGCAGTTGTGCTTCAATGATTGTAGACCGTTGGGGGGGATGGGATCTACCCATCTAAAAAGTGTAAGAGAATCTTTGGCAACAGGCTGGCCAATTTGGTGAGACAGGCGCTGCATTGTAGAAATCCATCTTCTGATAGCAATGTTGTGTTTGAAGTCCTTCAACACCTTTCTTTGCCTATGTTATTTTATATGAATACCTTCAGAAAGACAATACAACAATGTTCGCCAGTTTCAGCCAAGGTCACTGTCAACAGTGACAACAAAATCAAGAATGTGTTTGTAGAGCTGCAAATAAAATTACAAAAAAACCAAGCACGACTAAAACTTTCTGATGTTCTTTCTGAGATGTAATCTAAACCCTTCGATGGAATGAACTGACAGAAGATCTTTACCAGCACCACTCCACCTCCTAGACAGGACTTCTAGAAGGTGATTTTTACACAGTGGTTTTGTTTGTGTTTTTTTAATCTTGGCTTGTACTATTTTGCAAACACAATTTCATAGATTGTATATATTTTTTTAAATATACTATTAAATGCACAGTAATCTACTGGGTAGAAGCCTCTACTGTTTGCAGTCTTTTTATAGACATTACACATATTGTATAAATTGTATGCACTGTTCCATCCCCAGCTTTCTAAGTACTGCGAGTTTTAGGGATCACTGCATTATATTTAGTCAACAATTACTCCTATGGATTTTAGAGTCAATGGATAGAATAAATTAATGACCCTGATTAAGGTATTTGTAGACAATGTGTTTTATAAATTCACTAGACTTGAAAAAATAAAGATAAAGAAATTACCTTCTGAAAATGCACACAGAACACTTCCCTTGTGTTGGGAATAATCCAGAGATGTACTGCAAATCTTGCCAAGGTATAAGAAAGTGTTAGCATCCATACTTGACACTTTAATGTTTTAAAATAGTGCCTATATTTTTCACTTTCACAAAGAAAATGCAGTGATTTACAGCCTGCATCCTTAAATAAGCAATTTCTAGATAACCTATTTGTGATCAGTAGTAAAAAAACAAATATATAAACAACCTGAAAACTTATTTGGTTATTTTTCAGTTAGCGAAACACAGGAAACAAAAAGATTTGAAATATACATTATAACCTTGATCATTTACAGGAAGAGGTTGTCATCTTTCTTGGAACTGAGGATAAAATGCAGATTTTCTTGGCAACAGTTCCTAAGTGAAGCACTGCATGACAAAATAGGCTAGCATAATTCACAGGAGATGAAAGTTTGGAAATCATTAATTTGCTTTCCTAACTTCTGCAATTTGATTTATAATTGTTCCTTCTGTTTAAAGGGACAATCCAGTAGTTACAGCTCCATAATAAACCTTTGTATATAAATAATGAGGGCTAGTTTAAAATACTTGTGCAAGGCATTCGACACTGTCCCACATGACCTCCTTGTCTCTAAATTGGAGAGACAACAATTTGATGGATGGACCACTCAGTGGATAAAGAACTGGCTGGATGGCTGCAGACAAAGAGTTGTGGTCAATGGTTCAATGACCACGTGGAGACCAGTAACGAGTGGTGTCCCTCAGGGATCGATGTTGGCACCTGTCTTGTTTAACATATTTGTGGGTGACATGGACA
>NW_009913982.1:0-9493 GCF_000696875.1 Nestor notabilis
TTCTTTATCCACTGAGTGGTCCATCCATCTTGTCTGCAAGAGTGTAGGATTATTTTCTTTTATATTTATAAGTCTGTGAGCCTGGATGCAGTAATGGTTGATGTTTCCCCACACCATATCTGCAGTTTTTTCAGCTGTTCTTGTCTCTGGAGTATTTTGCATCCTTCTGTTTGATGCAATCTACCAATGCAATAATGGAAATAAAGGTGTAAGTATATGTAAGTACATGTACTCTAAAATTACATATGAAAGATATACATTCCAAAACAAATTCTTAAATCCCATGTTTGGTGGGCAGTTCTAAAGTAACATGAGTGTCAGAGGCACACAATGTCCCCAGCCAGCATAATCCGGTCAGCAAAATCCCTTGTATAGGCATGACTGATGCCAGCAGGAGCCCTTCACCAGCACAGACTCAGAGGTATGCAGAGGTGGAAGAATTCAAACAGCAAAACAACTTCCTTTGCTGATATAAGCTCTTTTCCCTACTCTAAGGGGCTCTGCTATTTCAGTTGTTCAGCTACCACTATGCAGGTGGAGCATTTGGAATGCCTTGGAAATACGTGTGCAAGCAGCAATGAAGTTGTTAAGAGCAAGTTTAGCAATCATATTAATATCAGCTGTAAACTGCAGTTCTTGAGACCTGAGTTAGGTATGTTTGGAGTGTAGAATTCATATCTAGCAGCACTATCTTCTACTTTGCTTTTGTTGTTTTACTCTCTCTGGTTACAGTTCAGAGCATTAGGCTTAGTTCTGTATCATTATTATTCAAGGCAGTGGGGGTTTTCCGTTGACCTGGATAGCACAAAGTTAAACCATTAATTTCTAATTAGAAAATACTGGCTGTAATCTAAAAGAATAAGGCTGGAGGCAAATAGAAAAGAGGCAATTGTGAATTAAGTACAGTTTACTAAGTTGTGTGCAATATTGAAGTACACCACCTTGTTGCTCCCCTACAGAACAGATACAGTCATGATTGCTCATTGATGTCAGTTAGAACCATCCAACTCTTCGAAAGCAAAGAAGTATTTTAGCCATTTCGTGTAGCTTGGGAGCTTAGAAATTTTGTTCATAGCCTGTTCTAAGTTTGTACTGTTGCACAGCAATACTGATCACAGCAACAGTGAATACACTGTCATTTCCTCTGAATGTCCATGCCATGTCATACTGACCACAGTTTACAAGCAAAAAATAAAATATAAAACAATGCCAAATTGTATACAGTTCCTCTTAAGATGAGAACTGTATTTCCAAAAGACAGTCACAAAGCAATGAATTTTAAAAGATGGCTTGTTACAGGATGTGTTAGTTATGATCGCCTCTTCTACCACTGAGCAGTTACAGGGTAGGGAATGTGGGGAAGAGGTTTTAATTTGTATCTATGACGTGTTCATTAAAACAATTTTACAAATATCCTGTGCATCTGTAGCCTTTTATTTTAGCTTTCTTTGGAGCATTAGACACATTCACTGTTTCTTATGCAACAACAGTTTCCTCTTTTTCAAATATTTGTAAGGGAACTCTTTTTTCCTCCAAATTACTTTTGTGTAGCAGTGCTTGTTCAGCAGATTTATCCCAGTCACAAGTTCTAACGAACCTGGTCATCACAGATTATTCTTGAAAATCTTTGAAGAAGGGACCTACGGGAGGAATTCCATGAACACACAGTTCAAAAATATGAAGTTACTTATTTCAACAATCAAATGCATTATTTACTTCAAGTTTTTCTCTGTTTCGGGTAATCATTTGAGCACCTGGAATGACATTCATTATTTCTCTAAATTGAATTAATATTTTCAAAGCATCTTAACATTTCTGTAGAAACTCTTGAGTCCAGTTACTTAACCCAGACATGAAATAATAACTTGTGTTAATATGTCGAATGCTATTTAAGAGGAGAAGGAAGATAAATAGCAAGGTTATAAGCTTGGATTGTGTTATTTATATTATTTATGTAGAAGTGTATTGTGTATGCTTTTTGAAGATTTAAAATCATTATTACTAGCTCATTGCGCACCACCACAGAAGTAGTTCTTACTCAGTGTTCTTGCACAGTGCTACTCAGTCAAATAAGAGAGGTGAAAACAGAAAGCATTTTCTTATGACAGTTATTATAACAGTGCTAAGTTATTCTTTCTGCATGAATTGAGCTTCAAATATTTTTAATGCTGCTGCTTTTCTTTGGAAGTCTTATGAGCATAGTTTCATTTTAAATAGCATGGTATACATAAGAGTTTTAAAACACAGCATGTAGGAAAACTTCAGTTTATTCCATGTGGGAAGAAAATCACTTATTTTAAAATGGTCTAAAATCCATGTGAAGATCTTAGTTGTGCAGACTGTTTGTTGGGGGGTTTTTTTGTATGCAGAGATGATTTTGTTTGTCGGAATATATCCAACAACACATGTAGGCAGTCATACACCACTAGAAAATGTCTTCCTTTCTCTTAAGGTGTGGAATAATCCATATGCCTGAAAAGCACCCCAGTCAGTCAACTTAATGGTAGAATTTAAATACTCTTTTCACAGCTGAGTCACCTCCCTCTTTTGGAAATTTACTGTTTCAAACAATGCTAACATAGAAATCAGAGCTTGAGCCCCTTTGGGAATACTTTTGATTTCACGGAAAATATCATCTTACTATAAAACATTTTCCAGAAAGGGAGGGAAAATATATATTCTCTCAGCAAGAACTTGGAGTGTTTCAGTTGTTAGTGTTTGATTGCTTACAACTAACCAGATAAAGAGTAGTTTAATTCCAACAGAGAACCCGTATCACAGCAATGGTAAATGTGTGAGCAACATCATTAGCGGTCTAAGACACAGGTTGTCCCTGCGAGCATGGTGTGCATGTTTCTTTCAGCAACTGCTTAATCACGACGTCGTTCCCCTCCAGGATCCAAACAGGGACAGGGCAAAAGAAAAGAACTGCCATTTCAAACTTGCAATTTCTTCATTTCTTACCAACATTTAGGTAGGATTTTCTTTTAGCACATTGCAAACAGTTTGTTTGGGTTTTTAAAAATTATTTTTGTTTGCGTAAAGGTTGTTGAGTATTTCTTCTCCTTTTCACACAGGCTAGGAATTAGGCTTGTAACAGAACCTGGAATAGATTTGGGTTATTTAAAATAGGAAAATGAACATATTCCCAGCATACATAAATCTTACTTAACTCAGCACTTTCCCTCGGCGGTCCCTTGAAAAATGTAAGGTGTGGAAACTTCCTAAAACCCCAACAGCCCTTCTGTATGAGAAGAGGACAGAGCCCTAGATGAAAGCAGCATTTTTGTTATTAAATCTGTTCTCTCTGCTCCCAGAGTGTGGAAGGAGAACACCACGAGAAGGCGGTGGAGCTGCTGAAGGCGGCCAAGGACAGCGTCAAGCTGGTGGTACGCTACACGCCCAAGGTGCTGGAGGAGATGGAGGCTCGCTTTGAAAAGCTGAGAACAGCCCGGCGCCGGCAACAGCAGCAACTGCTCATTCAGCAGCAGCAGCAGCAGCAGCAGCAGCAAACTGCACAGCAAAACCATATGTCGTAGGTGAGAGGATCCATTGGTCTTCCCTAAAGCCCACTGACAGTACCCTGCCTGGGCCAGCAGTTACCTGGGGCCCAGGGGTCTGTCAGGGCAGGGCCTGGCCCCAGGGCTCATCCCAGCCCCAGCCAGGGTCAGGGCAGCCGGGTGGGGGGAGAGGGGGTACTGGGTGTCAGCTCCTCCCTGGGGACAGGGACAGGCCAAGGTGTGGGCCTGGCTCAGGGGGACCCATGGCCGGGCAGGGCAGGGCTGTGGGGAGCTGGAGACCGGCCCTGCCGTGGTGTCCCTGGGGCAGGGGCTGGCGGAGCAAAAAAAAGCTGGGCTGTGGGCAGGGTGGGGGAGCCCTGAGGGGCAGACATGGGGTCCTGGGCTGTAGGCAGGGTGAGGGGAGCCCCAGGGGAAATGGTCAGGGGACTGGAGGTACCGCATGGCCCTGTCAGGCATTTACTGTGACAAGGATGAGGAGAGCTCATTCTTCAGTACATTTCCACATGGTCTGCCCAAGTAAAAATGCATTTTGAAAATAGGTGAAAGGGCCTAAGAAATTCTAGAGCCAGTTTCCAACTAGTAACCTCAATATTAATAGCCACTGTGCAGCTCTGGTTTATCTGCAGGCAAGACTGTGTAAAGAGTCTGTAGTTACTGGAAACATTTTTTAACTTAAAAACCAGAGCATTTATGACAAGGAGGAATATGCTACTAGAGCTGGACACAGTTCAGCTAGTCTGTTACCACTCTGCAACAGGTCATCGAGATTTGCCGCTAGTATGTGAAGAACAGTCTTCCTAGTCCCTTCCCTGCTACAGGAAATCCAAACTTCACTCTGCGGTTAACCTGCAGGAAACCTGCAAGTCCCTATTGCTTGTCTGCAGTTTGGTAGGAAGTATTTCATTCTCTTGGCTGACATTCAATATGACATAGCTTCTGAGAGGCTTGCAAGTTTCCCAGGGTAGTCAGAACACATAGTATGCGAGGTAAAGAGGTTCTCCATATATTCAGTTTTCCTGAAATCAGTGGGAGTTTGAAACATGAATACATTTAAAGATAGGCTCCATTTGCCCAAATGAAATCAAGTAGGAAGCATGTCTCAACTACTTGCATCACAATCCTCAGGCGGGAGGTATAAACAGTAGTATTTAGTGATGTAAGTTTTGGGTTTCCATGTATAATAAGGCCATTGCAGGAGACAAACATACAGACAGCACAGACTCATGTGAAGTTTTTCATTTTTTCTGTTACTGAAATCTTTTCTTTAGCAAATAAGGTATTTTTACTGATTTTAAATTTTTCTTCAAACTACAATGGAAGCAAGGCAGGCAGGTACAGACAGCAGCTTAATTCCTTAATTCCTTCAGCTTGCTCTGAGAAATTTGCTTCTTTAATTCTAGGTTATTCTCAAGAAAAAAAAAATCTCGATCAACAGTTCAGTAATCGAGCAACCAGAGCTGTCCTTCAGTATTCCAGCAAAAGGAAACAACTACAGGAATATGAAACAGAATTCATCTGGAGAATGTGCAGTACAAGAGTAATACAGTTAAGACAGCCATAGGAAGGGTACCTTCATGATAAGGTTTTTCAGCACACAGCAGTCACAGATGCATACTAATAGTGTGACTCTATTCCTAATGAAAACAGCATGATAGGTAAACCCTGTGAAACAGAAAAGTCCAGGGCTTCCAAGTAATTGTGTTTGATCTAATCTTGAACTCCTTACTCTCAGAAATTGGCCAGTTGGCTTTCTCTACTCACTGAAAGTTTTGTTTTAAGGAGATCAAGATTGGCTGCTTTTGGGGACCGAATCTTTCTCTACTTATCTCCAGAAACGAACAACTACATCAGTTCAAAATTTTGCCACAGACATCAAACTCATACATCATGCTTCATAGCCTCTTTGTACTATATATTGTAGAGCAGTTTTAACCTAACTTCCTGTTTATAATTTTCAATTTTCCCTCTGGAAATAGCAATTTACTATATTTATAAAAGTATTCCATTTGTAGAAGCAATTGGCTTTTTACTCTTGGTGTTTCCATATATTTTATTATGCATCAGCAGAGTGAGAAAGTTTTAGGTCAACTTTAATTTTATTAGTATTAAAGTTAGGGAATCTTAGAATGTATTTTTAAACGTAGGTATTGCTTGTATCTATTATAGTTACTATTCAGAAATCTATAACTGGATATATTATATATTTATTCCATAAAATATATATTGTCTGAATGTACCTGTTAGAGAAGTAGGGTCTTTGCTTAGCATGCATTGCAAATGTAGTAAGCTAATGTTAGCAAAAGACCAAGCTTTGTATGGCAGATATTACTGTGTAGCATAATCTCAGCTTTTCTGTATTCTTTAATTTATTTTCCAGTTTAATGTTAATATATTTTAAAGAGGAGGAAATGTAAGTTGTTTCTTCTAAGACTTGTACATTATCTTTTAAATCAATTTGAAGTTAAGAGTTCTGACTTTTTTTTGTTTTTAATCAAACAGAATTGGAATGTGCAAACAAAATATATAACTAAGTTCTTAAGTTTACATGTCTGCTTTTCCAAAGAAAATAGTCAAAGCTGAAAGGCTATAAATGTCATCTACTTTCAAGAACGTGAGAAAAATGGAACCCCCAAATTCTAGGAAAATAATAATTTTTAGCATGCCTTCTGCGCTTCATTAGAAAAGACTGGGGGAGAAAAGGAGCTTAAGGGAGAACCTTGCAGTCCTTGCATGTTGGAAATTCCAGGTGATGTCAGTGGAAGTTTAGTAATGGGAGGAATGTAGAAATGGTCTGAACCCGTGTTCTGGTTGTGAACTTGGAACAAAATCTGAAACAATTAATATTTGTTTCTGACTAAAATGATCTGTTCTCAAACGGAGCGAGGCAAAGCAAAACAGGGGAAATTGGCAGTATCATAGCATATGTTAGAAACTAAATGCAGGCTAGCCAACAGTTTTGACAGTGTTTGATTAGTGTAAGTAGCCATTGAAGGGAAATAACTGTATTTTTAAAACCAAACAGCATGAATTCATCCAGAGAAGACTCATTTTTTACAGAGAAGTAGTTCTATCCAGTGCTCGTTGGTGACAGTATCAATTAAGATAGTTGAGTTTGAGAACTACGAGAATTAAAGATGAAATATATTGTATTGTGCTCTGCACGGTGTCTTTTTATACTTAATAAAATTGTACGTACCTATTTTAAAACTGTATTCTCAGACACTGCTATTAATATTGACAGTATATAAATTGTTATTATGCCTGCATCCAACTGTTCTGTATCTCATCAGTATGATTTGAATTGCACTGATAGCTGCATTTTCAGACACCAACTACTCAGATTTTCAGCCCACAGTACTGCATTTTTCCAGACTGTCTCTCCACCTTCTCCCCTCCTCTTCCTCAAAGAATTTAGGTTTGATGGAGTGGAATGTGCTGATTAATAAATTTCAATAATAGAATATCATTCATACAGAGAAGCATATCAAATCCATTTTCATATCTTATGATCCAATAAATTATTTATACATACTAAAATTAACATTCTAGTCTTTGCCAACATTTAAAAATAAGGTGAAAAAAAAATATAAATGAAATACAACTGTCAATGAATTTAAAGTGGAAGCAGGAAGAAATAACTTTTTAAAGGTCACTTTTCATGCCCCTTACTGATCAATAAAACATAGCCACTTAATCACAGAATAATCTATGTCTCTAAACCTATCATCCGCATTTAGTTGTACATAGTCTTTTCCTTTGTGATTTAAATGTCTTTGGTCCTGATGCAGTAAGGCACTTCCACGCATGCGTTGCTGAATTGGGACCCAAAAGTGCAGGGAGGAAGACACCTTCACAGGCCTGCAGGTACTTGTGCATCATGTTTTAACTAACTGGTGTCCTGGAGTTTGCTGTTTCACCACACTGAATTGATATTCCTTCAGTCAACTTAGTGAATTTATTGCTTGCATTTACCCTTGGGGCTCCCTCTTTTTTCTCTGCACTGGCAGCAAACCGAGGTAGGAAATCCAAGAAGTCTTTTAAGTCTCTTTATTACAAGAACCAAAGGAATGCTGTGTGATTTTTACAAGCTTGTGCATCATGTTCACTTATGCAAAAGATCCAGCGGTAAGATCTAATAATAGAGATTCAGGGTTGGTGGCATTTACGTAGTGAAGTTGATGGCTCTGCTGTGCTACCAATAGATTTTCAGTTTGTGACATTTGATCTGTCTGGCACTTTATAGGGGATTGAAGGATTGTGTAGCCCTTGATAAAGTGAAAAGCTCACTGGCTTGCAATTTCCTCTTTTCCTTCTACAGCAGCAGATCATACACGAAAGGTCAATGAATGCATATGAGTGCAAGAAATGACATAAAAATCTACCTGCAGTTCCCCAGTGAATAGTACTGCAGACCTGTTAGTCCTGTACATCGTATCTTTTGTATGTATTTATCACAGCCAAGCTTCCTGTCTGACTTTGCAACATTTTGGAGCTCTTGCAGGAGACACGATATTACATACCTCCTTTGCAGCAGAAGTGTTTATTCATCTACTATAGGGATACCAGTGTTCTAAATAAATTAAATCTCATGAGCAAACAAGATTCCTAGACTTAAGAAAAAAAAAAGCTAAACAAGAAGGGGGGTAGTTTTGCCTGTGTTTGAAATCATACAGGAGTTAAAGCATAATTTCTGAATTTAAAGTAGTTACTATGCTCATAGAAGATGTGCTTTATTGCAGGATGAGACACTTTCAGGAAGTAGCAATTCTTTCTGAACCTTTCTGATAACTGGAAAATAAAATCAATCTAACAATCTCCTAATGCAGAACTGTGTTTAGGAGAGCTAAGGAGATTCTTCCACATACAAGCAGAGGATTAGCAGTCAGCTATGTATTAGTGAAACCATTTCCATAACCAGTAAAACAAAGCAAGTTTCAGACTCAGACGCTACTGTTGGTCAATTTGTAAGAATGTGCTGCCTGCTGCAATACATATCTGATAAGACAGAGCCTATTGTGCTTAACTATGAGAAGGTCAGGACAAACTGGGGATGTGTTCAAACAGCCTTGCAAGCAGACCCAAGCTCACCCTGCTTCTCCATGAAGTGAATGCAGCCTGAACTACCAGAAAGCTTTAGATACAGGTTAGATGGATTCATTGCCTCTACCCTCAGCTGTGTGAAAGCAAGCTGCAGAGCCTACACTGAATGTTTCCACAGCCAGCAGAGGGTTAGAGGCATCCCTTGAATGCCATTCATTCCACCCATCTCTGACATGTATCTTAAAAGAGGATAAGGCATCCCATAAAAGCTTTATAGGCAGAGTCACCGTCTAAACAGACTAAACTACTAGCTTGAAGTAAGAAACGTCTTTTGGAATTTTTTGCTGCTTCACTCATACACAGCTGCCTAATAAATAAATAAATATCTAGCCCCTAGAGTTTGAATTCTCTAGTCTAAAACCTCTGTGCACATAGATCACGACTAATAGGCCTTACACATGATGTGGATTGTAAGAAGGTTTCTGTTGCAACAGATATCTGTTCTGAAACATCCTAAAAAATTTAAGAGCTCAGCACAGATATCGTTGGCAAAATGCTTTGATTGTGGTATAGTCAAGGGCAGACTGACAAGAAGCTTCAGTCTGTGAATGCCAATAGCTGGGCTCTATACTACCACCCATAACACTGTGCATTTTACAATACCTGCAGCCAAAATGATGAACAGTTGCTTTTGATTTTTGTATATAGAGATGCACAAAAACAAAAGCCGACATAGGAATTTGTGATACCAAGAGTAATAGCAAAAATTGGCCAGTTCTGAAATCTAGAAGCCTGCAGCTATCTAGCATTAAGTAAGAAGGTTACAAAAGCAGGTATCTATAAGGAAAAGCCAAAATCCAAGAGAAGAAAAATCCCATAGGGGTTTAATCTCCAATCTGCTTTTAGTTTCATAGAATCATAGAATAGTTAGG
>NW_009913983.1:0-9190 GCF_000696875.1 Nestor notabilis
GGGTGTCATGACGTCATGCGGGCGAGGGGGCGTGTGTGAATCGGGGGCACTATCGTGACCGGGCGCGATACGGGCCGTGTCGGGCGCGTTGTGCCCATTCGTGTCGCTCCTGCTGCGCTCACCATCGGTACGAGGCGTTTTCAGCGGGGTGGGTGAAACGTTCGGGCTGTTTCACTCCGCCACCTCTGTGGCGAATGGAGCAGCGAAGGGATGTGCCTCTCATCCCATGCAGGGCTTAAGGATCTGCTGTTGTCCTGGTGCTGGCAGCTGGAGGGGTTCCAGAGCAACCCAGTGTGGATGTGGGGTATGACAACAGCCATCTAGGCCCTTTGGTAGCGAGTCAGAAGGTACCAAACGGTGATGGGTTGTTATTCTCTCTTGTTTCCTGCTGGTGAGCACAGCTGCACCGTGCTGCTCAGCTCCGGAGCACTGAATCCTTCTGGCAAGGGGACTGGCTGTGCATGACACAACTGCTCATTCCAGGCTGAAATGGGTTCGTATGAACTGGGAGAAGACAAGTTGCAAGGCTGAGGTTTTGCTGGAAAAGAGAAGATCATGGGAATTTCTCAGATACTCACAAAATTAACTATAACGTACTTCTGCAGACCATTAAACTCCGCAATCATTGTTAACAGTGCAGTGCTCTATTTCTAAGCTCGTGGCCAGGAGATTGCAGCAGAGTAATTTAATCTATTGTACCTCTCCTTGCGATGGGTTGGATCCTGAGCACAGCCCATTGCCCCATCTCAGCTGAGAGGCAGGGGTTTTAAAACACCTATACCAGTCACTCACAAGTCATCCAACCAGCTTTGTCGGCTAAGCATATGTCTCAAGCAGCTAAAACTCTTCCCAGCCTGATTTTCTACCTGAATTACTTCACATAATTGATTTGATGCATGTTGGAAAGGACACACAGGCAGCTGTAAGTTACACATCAATAGCACAACACATAAAGCTATAGCGAGATAGCCATGAGCATTTCTTTAGCTGTCTTCAAAGGAACAAGGAGCACATTAGCAGCACAGGGACATCTTTATTGAGGGGCTGGCACAGAGGGACAGAGTCCTGTTGTTACAGAAAGGTTTCATGCTGGAGATTACAGCAGGTTCTGGAGAAAGAAATCTCCCAAAGCCGATGCTGCTGGTTTCATTTTTGTTTTCTTTCAAGAACAGGATGTGCTTGGAGAGTCCAGAGGAGGCCCCGGAGCTGCTGTGAGGGCTGGAGCAGCTCTGCTCTGGAGCCAGGCTGAGAGAGCTGGGTTGGGGCAGCTGGAGAAGAGAAGGCTCCTGAAGGGGAGACCTTAGAGCAGCTCCAGTGCCTAAAGGGGCTCCAGGAGACCTGGAGAGGGGCTTTGGACAAGGGATGTAGGGACAGGACAAGGGGAATGGCTTGAACCTGCCAGAGGGGAGGTTGAGATGAGCTCTTGGGCAGAAGCTCTTCCCCGTGAGGGTGCTGAGGCGCTGGCACAGGGTGCCCAGAGAAGCTGTGGCTGCCCCATCCCTGGCAGTGTTCAAGGCCAGGTTGGACACAGGGGCTTGGAGCAACGTGGTCCAGTGGAAGGTGTCCCTGCCCGTGGCAGGGGTTGGGACTGGATGAGCTTTTAAGATCCCTTCATCCCAAACCAGCCTGGGGTTCTATAACTCTTTTTAAAGACATTAAGAAATGCCACTGGACTCATCCAGGGCAGATGTCAATATTACCAACAGGCTGTTCCCAAGACAATGTTATTCTGGAGGACAAGGTGATAGGATTCTTCTCATCTTCATAACTTTTTTTGTACAGATGAGATATGTTGTGTTTGGGTAACTTGCTTGGAACTCACAGAGCAATTGAGTAGCATAACTAATCGAATAGAGCCTCCAAACCCCAAGTCTCTGCTCCCTGCTAGGGCTTGCTTGGCCAAGGGAGTGGGTCAGTGACACAGCCTGTGTCCACAAGCCTTGGGGGAGGCTGGGTTATTCCTGGGTGCTGTTTTGTAAACGTAACATTAGCTTCAAAACAGGGCACGCATCCTTGCGTGTGCTATTCCGCATGTTCTGCCTCCACATCGCTGTCGTCTGCGAGAGGGAAATCATGCAGGGTCTTTTGGGCCGTGTAGCTTTTGGTTTGCATGGAACATTCCTGGCTTAAGATTGCCTGGGTAAAGGAGAAGAGAAATCATGTGTTAGTAACAGTGGGGATCGATCTGAGGAGTTACAGGAGAAGAAGCTCTTCCCTGTGAGGGTGCTGAGGCGCTGGCACAGGGTGCCCAGAGCAGTACCTTGGGTGACATTGTCTAGGGTGAGGGTTGCCTGCCCATGGCAGGGGCTTGGAACAAGATGATCTTAAGGTCCTTTCCAACCCAAACCATTCCATGATTCTACGATTACCACTTCTAGAGAAAGCCAAAGCAGCCACAACTTTTGCCCAGGGAATACAAGCTGTGAGTTGAGGGAAGCACCCATAAACTTTTATGGGTTTATTGTCTGAGGGTTTTGTCCCTTTTTTGAGGGCTGAGTAGAGCCCAGAAGGGAAGACACAATCCCCAGCAAATCTACTCTTATCTCCCCCGAAATCTCAGACTATCAATCCCCTACACTTTAAGGGAATTAAATATACTTAAACTCACAATCTTCTCCTCTTTAGCAGGGGGGTTGCGCAGGTACCAGCACAGAGGAGCATAGGCAATGTTGATAACACCGATGATGACCATCAGCCAGGGGAAGCCGATAGCTCGTGCGATCGCACCGCCTGTGGATGGGCCTGCAAGTTGATAACCAGAAAAGACTCAAGATGACAGAGGTCAAAAAGGTGCTTTTCCAGTTTAGAGGGTTTCTATGGATCTACAGTGACTGGATTGCAGATTCTGTGCCTGTTACTTGCAGTGGACGCTGGGTGGAGTAAGGGAGCGACAAACCGAGAGAGAGAACACACTGAGTAAGCGTGTCATCCTGTGAGTAAGAGCTCCTCCATACCAATTGCAAAGCCCATGCAGAAGGCGACATCAGCTATGGCATAGATATTGCCGTAGACGGAGGTGTGGCGAAGGTCCACGAGGTAGCCCATGATGGGCATCATTGAGGAGTCCACCATGCCTGCCCAAAGCAAGAAGGACCTGATCAGCCCTCGCCCCCCCTGTGTGGTGAGAGCTGTGTTTGAGCCGTGTCACAGCCAGACCACAGCAGCTTACCTATGGCAAAGCCAAGCCCGCTGTTTGGCACAATCAGCCCATAAATCGTTTTGGCCAGAGGTACCTTTGAGAGGAGAGAGAGAGAGGATGAAGGGATGAGGCCGGGAGAGCTGTGTGAGGTGTGAAGGGGTAACGCAGCACACCACGCGTGCAACCCCTGAGCATCTGCTGCCTGCCAGCTGTGTGACCCTATGTCAGCACCATCGCCTGCGCTGCCCCTGCAGAAGGGTCTCAAAGTCATCTTACTTACACAAAGGAGACTAATTCCCACCACAGCCATGCCGATCAGGGAGCACAGCCACCTGCAATGAGGTCTCAGTTAGGAGAAGGAGATGTTCCCAGTGTGCACAGCTCCACGAGCGTGAATCATGCTGAAAGCACAGGTTGAGCTGCAGCCTCTGATGTTCCACTTACCGGCCTATTTTGTTAGCCAGAATCCCAAAGAGGTTGGTGCCGATGAGGTAGGATACACTGGCAGGGAGGAATGCCATCCCTGCGAGAGACAAAGAACAAACCAGAGTGTTATCCCCAAGCGAACAGAGGGCATTTGCAAAGCCCTTCACTTCATTAACTGCCTCTCTCGTTTGGGGAATGTCATGGGCTAGGCAATCCCTGTGGGAGCAAGTCCCTGCTTTCCTGTGTCCTCCACTGCCGTTGCTCCCTGTCCCATCGCTCCGTGCCCTGTAGAAGGGTGGGTGTCCCTCTAAGAAAGAGTGAGGCATACAAAATGCATTTGCTTTTGATGGGGGGTGGAACCTGAGGCACGCAGAGGTGCGGTGCTTCACCCACAAAGACAAACAGGAGCTAAGTGCAGGGCTTTTTTATCCCCACTGCTTTAATAAGCTCGTCCTCTCCTGTCATAGGTCCTTCTTCTTCCCCGTTTCCTCTTGCCTTCTGCTTTTCATTTGCTAAAGGAAGAGGAATTAAGTAAGTGCTTAAGTAACAAGCTCGGGGATCATGATGTAGTCAAAACTCAATATTTACACTGTTTGCTGATTTACCACTTGTTTGTTTTTAATATACTCTCCCTGCGACTATAAATAAAACTGATCAGCTCCATTTCACTGAGACAACTTCCTTATTGAAACACATGATTTATGGTCCATTTTCTTGCCTCTCTTTAACAGCTACAGCACACAGTTAATCCTGCAGATTTACTCCAAGCTCTTCTGGCTGTTTTTCTCCAGAATTAAAGGGGTGAATTGAATATGAAGCATACAAATAAAGAAGCCCCCGTTCAGGATGGTTCGTGAGGTGGGTGAAGCGCAGCTGGGCTGTGTCTCAATCCAAACTGCTCTCAAATCTCAGCTACCTCAAACTCTAGTGATTTTCTTTGCTGTCTACTGACCTTTGGGTACTGCTAAGTCACCTCAGAGCTTCCCCTTGAGCTCCGTGGTGACAGGGGCAGCCCTGAGTGCTTTTCTCGGTCTGTGACATCTGTGGGTACCAGGCACCTCTGTTGTCCCCTCTCCCCACTCCCGGCATCTCTGGGATTCTGCTCTGCCCTCCTCCATCCTCGCTCAATCACTGGCTCTTAAGAAGCATCATAGGCTCTTATCAGGATGGATGCTCCTGCCTGCCTGGAGGATAACTCGATTAGAAGCTCTCTCAGCCCTCCTGCTCCCAGGCTGCAATTCAATTTGGCCTCTGAGTGTAGCCTGAGGCACCCCCTGTGTCATTCCTCAGCCAGTTGGGTTTGGTAACAATTAGGTTTTGTTTCTGCAGCAAACACAACGTTATCTCTGTATCTCATTTTCTAGGCAGCTGGTAATTAGCACGTATCAGCCTGTCCTGCCTGGGACTCTCTAAATGGCCTTGTTTTACTCAGAGCTGCCTCTGCAAACCCCATCTGCCTGCCGTGATTTCAGCCCAGCACGATACCATTATCTGCCCTGCAGAAGACAGGATTCGACAGGCTTCCCGTGTGTGGAACAGCCTTTCTTCCACCGTTATTGCTCTTGTGGGGAGTCTGATTCCATACCATTTTTTCAGTAATAGAGAAAAGCACATTGTATAGCTACCACTAAGGACATTTCCAGCTGAAATTGGAGCAACACACAGCTCATTCCATGCGGGTAAGGGCATATGTTTTCTTCTTTTATAGAATGACAGAAGTGCTGAAGCAGGACCAGCTCTAGCCAAATGATATCAAGCAGGAGTGGAGGCTGCAAAGCACAGCACCTACCTAGCTGCCACTTTGGGGAGCACATGGTTTGCATCATCCAGATGGGCAAGGTGGGCTCCAGCATGGCCACCCCCATGTTGGAGAAGCAGAGGGCTCCTGATGGGGAGAAAAGGGAGAAACGCTCTGTTTTAGCCACTTCCTGCTGCTGTTTCAAGTCTTTCTTCAGTCAGGAGGGGCACAAAGAGGAGCACGGTGTGTGCTGGTACCCGGCTTTACCTGCAGCAACCAGGATGTAGGGGTCTTGCAGCAGGGTGAGCACTGGTGTGCCCTTGGTGCTCTGCAGATGGCAAGGGGGGTTATGTCAGCTCAGAGCTGGGTGTGTATTCACACCCATCCTCTGCTGGGCACGCACCCACGTCATTCACACTGACCAGCTCACCTATGGACTCACCTCGGGGGAGACCTTGGAGGGCTGCAGTGTGCAGAGCTGCAAAGCTGCGAAGCAAACCCCAGTGTTAGCGTCTCTCTGGAGGCAGCGTCACCCCAATCCACATTTCCCTTTGGCTTTTCCTTCAGCCTGACCCCTCTCATCAACAGAACTCCACAGGGATACAGCAACTGTGTCTGGGGACATCACTGAAGGGGGAGAGGTGGCTCCCAGCCCTGCTCCCATGGGAGGGAGCAGCAGAACTCCCTGAAGTGGACTGTGTCAGAAGTGCTTTGTCAACCCCTGGAGCAGTCAAATAGTGCAAATGGTCTCTGCCAGGCTGGGAAGCCACAAGTAGAGCATGTCAGGAATTCAGTGTGGAAAAGAATAGGCTTTAGAAAGGAAGTTTCATATGTATTGCACATACGCTTCATTTTCCAAAAGCTCTTTCATGCTTCATTAAGGATATCTTGCATTACATGGAGGCAAAGATGGTAACTGTGACTATAATTTAATTAGCCTAATGCTTCCCACTAGGAATGCACATTTCTGCTGTCTGTAACTTTGCTGTTACACTTTCATGGCATCTGCTATGGGAGAAAGATCAAGGATCACCATTTATGCTGGCAAAGCCTAATTCCTTTGTGGCACGGTGAAGAGGCTGCAAGTGTGCCATTCCCAAACAGAGCCCTGGGCGACATGGTCTGAAGTGAGGTGTCCCTGCCCATGGCAGTGGGGTTGGAACTGGGTGATCTTAAGGTCCTTTCCAACCCAAACCATTCTATGATTCTATGTGCTATTCAAGCCATTAGTACAGTCAAGGGGTTTACTAAGTAATGAGGGACTAATTGCTACTGTATTGCTATGTCAATCATCTGGTGACAGAAATCATATGGTTTAGCAATGACAGAATAACCCACGTTGTATATACGCCTCTTCCTTCACACAACCCTATGAGATTCTCCATGAAATATCCACATTTAAATCTTTTCACCTTTTTTTGGGGGGGAAGGATTTAACCATTTGGCTTCTCACCTCCATCCAACAGGGCAAGGAATGCCAGGACCAGGAAGGGAGACGATTTCCCTGCGAATTCATACATCACACTCCCAAAGGGGGCCCCGACTGCAAGAGAAAGGTTTGTCACACAGCAGCAGTGTCATCGTCCCCAGTGCCCTGTGCATGCCCTGCACCCCAGCGCCCTGTGCATGCCCTGCACCCCAGCACCCTGTGCATCCCCTGCACCCCAGCAGCGCTCAGCTCCTGCCTCCTACCAGCAGGTATTTGGTGAAGGTGGTGGGAAGGTGTTGGATCCCATGGGCAGTGCCCATGGAGAATGAGCAAAGGAGGGAGGACGACAGGCCAGGGGGTGCTGCCAGGGAAGGGGCACAGCCAGGCAGGTGATGAGCAAAGCTCTGGAGGTGCTGCTGAAGTTCACCCCTTTGGGAGCACAGTTTCCTTACTCAGCACACCCAGGGCCAAGCCTCCAAGAGCGATGCCCATCGCGTTGCCCCTCTCGAAGTCGTCCAGGTACACGCTGGCCAACATGCCCAAGCCTGGGAGCAGAGGAAGCAGAGCCTGGATGGTACCACGGTGGTGGGGCTCCTCTGAAAGCAGCCTGGGCTTTTGGGGGGGATCTGTCTGCTCCAGGCAGGTGCAGTGAGGGTGAGTTTGAAGCCAAAGAAGGCGCTCGGTGTGTCCGTGCTGCTGATCATTCTGACATGATAATTGAACCCAGACAAGAGGAGCCAACACAGAGACTAAGGAGTAGCTGAAACTTGTACCTGCGACTGATGAGAACGATGACCCAATGCCTTGGAGGGCTCGGGCAAGGAGCAGCAGGGTGTAGGTGCCTGAGAAGGCAAACACTGCAGAGGAAGGGGAGACATGGGGTGAGGCAGAGCTGTGGAGTGAGCATTAAAACCCTGCAGAGGGTAAGAGCGGCCTCAGCTTGCACCAGTTTAGGTGCTGGAGGGGGCAGAGGGATGCTTGTCCTTTCTTGTCACCCATTTCTGAGACTGGTTGCTCTGCTCTCGCTCCTCTCTCCTGCATTGGGACAGCAGTGCAGGCACAGAGCAGCGTTTCCTCCCCTGCGCTGCTGCGTGTGAAGGGCAGGCAGAAGGACAATACTCACTGACTGTAGAGAGGAACATGATGACAAACCCGATGAACATGGGGATGTGGTATCCTATCCTAGAGAGGGAAAAAGAGGTGCCATCTGAGGGGGGGTTCCTCATTCCAGCCCAAGATCTGGACTTGCTGCCCAGCCTTATCACACATGCCTCTGCGGGCAGGTGAGCAACTCCTAAACACGTGGATATGCCTACGAGGGCTGTTCAAGGAAGCACCCAATGTTCCCAGATAATACCATAAAGCTCAGCCAGAGACATAGCTTGGTTTTGCCAACTCATCAACCCACCCGGAACACACGGACACGAGCCTGGCTCAGCTCACACGTGTCTGATGGAGACACAGGCAAAGAAAAACCCTGGGCAGCAAACGTTATATCCATAGCAGGGTGGGAATCTTTGTTTATGTGGTGGTTACTAGTAATAAACAGCATCTATCCTCACCTGAGGAGAGCATTAGTGAGGCTTATGGTGTAACATCAACTTGTAGGCTTTTTGAATGGGTGAAATTCATGCTTATTTTGATGCACATATTCCCCCCCTTGCTATTCTACCCACCAGTTCCTGTCTTTCCATGCTTGCAGGGGCTGCACATGGGCAGCACAGACCTTTGCTGCTCAGCTAAAGCGGATTTCATCGGCAGGCTGAGCCTGACGGGCTACCCCCTGGTACCAACCCAGGTCTCTGACCTACCTGTTGGTCAGGAGACCCACGGCCGGGTTGACCATCAGCTGTACCAGAGCCTTGGAAGCAAACAGCAGCCCCACACGGGTGTTTTCCTTGGCAAGGAACTCCTCACCATCCGGGCAGCTGCTCGGTGACGGGGGGATGCTCGCAGGGGGCTGTGGTGGGATGCTGCGCTCTGTCCCATTCACCAGCTCCGCAGCACTGGTGGAGACCAAGACTATCACCGTGGTGTTGTCAAAATAGGAGAACATGGAGGAGAAAGGAGGAGCTTTCAGGGCTGGAGGAGCTGTTTCAGTCTGAGCTGGGGCAGCAGAGCTGTTGGCACCTTCATATTCTGTTGCATAGAGGAAGGTGGGGACGATCGGTACTGGAAAACAGAGCAGGGAAGGAATGAGTGATTTGACTCCATTTCCTAGCTCAGCACGCAGCTGACCTGAATGGTTCTGGCCACACGTTGGTGTCCTGGAGGCCCCCAGCACCCAGCCCTCCCCTGTGCAGGGACCAGCATCAAGCAGGGGCCGAGCGCGGCACCGTACCCACGACCGTCAGCAGCATGTTGTCCAGCAGCAGCGCCACGAACACCACCACCAGCACCAGCCTCCGCGATGCCCTCCCTGCTGCCAGCCCGCGCCAGGACACGTGCTCCGCAGCCG
>NW_009913983.1:9207-12563 GCF_000696875.1 Nestor notabilis
AGTCTGGTCCCGCTCGCTCCGGGTCCTCAGGGCTGAAGGTCTCCAACAACCTTGGAAGAAAAGGCTCCAGGTTACAACCTCCCGCAGCTGTTGGCTTCTCCCTTGAGAAAGCAGCTCCCGAAGTCTCTGTGTCCTCTGAGAGCTGGGCGCTGCTCCTGGAGAGCTGGGACCTCCAGCTTTGCTATCAAAGGCAGTGGGATTATCAAGCTTGCGTTGAAACTGCAGATGGAGTGTGTTCGAACCCGTTTCCACTCTCCTGAGACCTCTTGTACCTGCTTCAAGGCATCATATAAGTCTTCTTCCAGAGACTCAAAGCACAGATCAAGCTGGTAGCTTATCTGTGGTAAGCTCTACATCTTTTATCCCATGTTTGTTCTTTGGAGATTAAATTCGGTCTCAAAGGAAATTCATTTACTTTACATGTCTTTTCATTTAACCTAATTGAAATGGCATGGCAAGATACAAGACTTAAAAGCCTAATGTATGTGGTTAAGATCGGAGCCTCGGAGGGGCTGAGAGAAGGTTGCTTGCTTGGCCATGCTGCAAATATCAATCAGAAATTTGGGCTAAACAAGGCAAACAATTAGCCAGTCACCCTCTCACAGCTCTGAGGCACTTCAGAGACTAAGAGGCGAATGAATGGAGCTGAGTCCAAACTATCGCTCTTCCCAATAATCCTGGTTTCCTGAAATCCCAGGCGATGATATTTATCAGGTTTTCATTAAGAAAAGCAAGTGCTCCAAACCCTCTGTCATCAGGTGTGAGTGCCCCGCAAGTCACTAAGTTGGGAAACAAGGGTCCTTTCTCACTGTCCCTCCCAGTACTAGTAAATACCAAGTAGTAGAATTAGTGCAAGAGAAGATACATACATATAAAGAGAGAAATAGAGTAAGGAAACGTAGACAATAAATACATGTAGACTAATGGAGCCCTTACGTCTCAAGCCACAAACCCTGTTCCCTTCTCAACACAAACCTGTTGGTGTGGAGCACAGGAAAGCAAACCCTTACCCTGCAGCCCATGTTGGTGTGGGGAGCCCGCGGCTGCTGTGGGAGGTGATGTGCTCTGCAGCTCCCCGAGGATTTATGATTACCTCCTATCAGAAGAGGATGTGAGTGTCCCTTTTCCATGGAGATTTAATTGGAACCTCAAACAAGCTTCATTCAGCCCTGCAGCTCCCTCTGCGTCAGAGCAGGGCGGTGGGGTGGGCTGAGGGCGGCTGGGAGGAGAGAAGCAGGAGAGTTTATCTGCACAGAGGCACCCGATCTCCAGGCTTTCATCAGTGCTTATCTCTCCCCGAGCACCTTAACTCTTGCCTGGGTCTGAGCACACCGAACACACCACCCTGGGGCTGCTCATCCCTCTTCTCCATGAAGGAAATCTGCTCTGCCCCATTGGCGGGTGTTTATGGGGGCAGTGATTGGATCCACCTCTGGGCTGGTATTATTAAATGGCCCTGGGAAATTCATATACATAACAGTCTAGGTCTTGGACTATTCTCCAGGGTCTGATGGCCATTCTCTTGCTGGTTGTCCTCACTACAGCTGCCCTCATTCCAGCTGTTCCATCCTGGAGTAAAACCAGACAGGTTTCACCAATGAGACCTGCAGCACCCAGGGATTTTTGGTTAACTCCCCAACTCAGGGAGCACAAGTTGATGAAAGAGGGGTATCACATTGGCTGCTCTTCCCTGCTCCCTCTACACCCGTTTTTATGTCACCATAAGCCACACTGGGTTGAGCTGGTGAACTCTTTATGTCACTGGGTCTCATGGGCTGGCCCATGGGGTGCTGAGAAGCTGCCTTTGCCTAGTCCACAACATAGATCAGCATTTCCACAATGCTAAGAGTGATGATACGTGTTCGTAGTGGATGGAGATATTTGTAAGGCTGGAATGCACTGATCTGCCCCCTGGTTTTGGGGAGTTATGGGGGAATCTCACTCCCCTCTGGGTATCAACAGGTTGTGGTCCCTCCACATCTGAGTTCTGCCCTTGCCTCCTCCCCACAGAAGGATGCTGGCTCTTGTCCACAGCCTTTCCCTGCGCTGTTGTGCTGTCTGCTCTATCCCCAGGGACAAGGAGATATTTCTTGGATTAACAAGGCCAGTTTCTAATAAGTAAAGCTGCACGGAAAATTATATCCCTGCATAGGTGGGTACTGCAAATGCCATTTACAAGGTGATCTCTTTTCTTCCATCATTTCTGTTTTCTTAAACTTTTGACACTTTGCTCCATGATTTCTTTCTTTAAACTAGAACTGATCCCATCATTCATTCAGGATATGGAGATTTACCACAGAGAAAGAAAATAAATCCTCAGCATATTCTCCTTTTCTCTGTTGCTGTGTAAATCTGCCACTGAGGCCATTTGTCTGGCTTCTGCATGATCAAAACCCATTGCCAATAACGTGAGATGAGTACATCCTACCAAGGAATTCCCTGGGTGTGCATTAGAGCAGAAGTTGAAGCCTTTAAATATACTTCATGAGCTGAGAATTGGATGTCTGGGCCTGGAAATGACTTTCTCAATAGCCACAAAGTAGAGGGAGGATGAGCAATGCAGCACTGCCATCTACTGAGGGAGCTCAGAATTGGGTAGAAGAGAATTCATATTCTCCTTTTGGGGAGGAGAAGCATGTGGGACAGTTCTTGTTCTTGTTTTTGTTCTTGTTCTTGTTCTTGTTATTGTTATTGTTCTTCTTCTTCTTCTTGTTCTTCTTCTTGTTCTTCTTCTTGTTCTTGTTGTTGTTGTTGTTCTTGCTGTTGTTCTTCTTCTTCTTCTTTTTCTTGTTCTTCTTCTTCTTGTTCTTGTTCTTCTTGTTCTTCTTATTAGTCTTCTTCTTCTTCTTCTTATCATCATCATCATCACCACCATTTATTATTATTAATATGATGATCATTACTCTTTCTGTTTCTCCTTTCAATTTCTATTGTTACTGTTACCTTCTGTAGGCCCCAAGGTCAAGACATATCTCATGTGGCAGCTGAAGGACGTTGCAGTGTCATGTCTCTTGTTTCGCAGGAAGGATGGGAAAGCTTACTCATACGTGCTTTGGGAACACTTCATGAGTCTGCCAGCTTTTTCCAGGCAGTTCTTCCTGAGCTGTATTTTTCTTTACCATTATAAGTGTCTGTCAGGTTTTCTTCTATCAGGATGAAAAAAGAAATGAGCACCATTTTCTTTCTGGATAGACTGAGGTGGTAAAATAGAGTGAACATTTCTTCTGTAATGAGAAGTGTCGGAGAACTGATGGCCCAGCACAGGGTGTGGGCCTGAAACACCTCTGGCAGGAGCCCTCGTGCCAGCTCTGGAGCTGATGGTGATTCCTGTGGATTCAGCTTTCAGCAGGCATCAC
>NW_009913983.1:12594-14033 GCF_000696875.1 Nestor notabilis
TGTTCACTGCTCTTGCCTCGCCTCAGCAGTGCAGGGAAATAAGTCCCCTGTGCAGCCAGGGCTCCTGTGTGCCAAAAGGAAGCATCAGTTCAACAACCAATATAGGATAAACGGCTTCTAGATGTGACACTGCCAGCTTGGGCCAGGTGAGCACATACAGATTTGAACGGGCATTTGGAGAACCAGACTTTAAAGTCACTCTTTGCTAATATTCCTTCACCATAGAATCATGGAATGGGTTGGGTTGGAAAGGACTTTAAAGCTCCTCCAGCTCCAACCCCCTGCCATGCGCAGGGACACCTTCCACTAGAGCAGGTTGCTCCAAGCCCCTGTGTCCAACCTGGCCTTGAACACTGCCAGGGATGGGGCAGCCACAGCTTCTCTGGGCACCCTGTGCCAGCGCCTCAGCACCCTCACAGGGAAGAGCTTCTGCCTCAGAGCTCATCTCAGTCTCCCCTCTGGCAGGTTCAAGCCATTCCCCTTGTCCTGTCCCTAAAAGTCCTTGTAAAGTAGTTGTAAAAGTTGTAAAGTGCTCACTGAAGCTGGGTTGTGTTAAGTCCTTTTAACAACCAGGAGCGCTGGGTAATGTGCTCAAGGTCACGTTGCATTAGGGAGAGCTGAAACCTGGCCGAAGCCTCCCAGTTTTGTGTTTAATCCACTCGACAGCTTTGCCCTTTGTCTGGGGATTATTTATTGGGTTTGCTCCCTCCTTCTCCAAACAGTTCCTTGTGCGACTGTTTATTCTTTCCGTCAGTCTCACCAGTCCGTGGCACTTTGTAGCTCCCCAAAACGAGCCCAGAATTGCCGGTATCTCTTGGAGAACGTATTTCCCCAAAGTATTTCTAGTTGTAACTTCGAAGGAGAGAGAAGATTGTTTTGTAACATCAAATAATTCTGTTTCACTGGGAAGCAGGGAGAACAAACAGCGACCATCCGAATTGAACCTGTATGAGGAGCTACACAACTCATAAGGAAATAGAAGGTTGACAGACTAATGTTTCCTAGGAAAAGGTGTTTCTAAATAGTCCCCTATCTTTTTTATATTAAATTAAAGGGTTTAGGGGAAGGCAGCTCTTGTTCTGTCCTTTAAACAACGTACTTGTCAGCCTTTGATGTCTGAGTACGCAGCAGCAGTACAAGGGGGTGATTCCATGGGCAGCCCTGTCTCGTTGCCAGTTCCTACTTTATTCCTTATCTCCTATCTTTGCAAAGCAGCCTCTGTTACACTCCCAGACCAAAGCACTGGTGCTGGATGAAGCAGACCCATGAGCACACAGCTGAGGTGTGTGTGGGGATGCACATGGGACACCCAGGGGTGGGGGTGTCTGGGCAGGAGGCCAGGGCTCTGCTTTGTTTGGATGGCAGAATGACTCCTCGGGCATTGAACCCTTCTGCCAACTCACTCATTGTTTTCCTTCCTTCCTTCCTTCCTTCCTTCC
>NW_009913984.1:0-18277 GCF_000696875.1 Nestor notabilis
ACTCTTCATTAGGGCCTGTAGCGATAGGACAGGGGTTAATGGAGTCAAACTTAAACAGGGGAAGTTCAGGTTAGATAAAAGGAAGAAGTTCTTCACAGTGAGGGTGTTGAGGAACTGGAACAGGTTGCCCAAGGAAGCTGTGAATGCTCCAACCCTGGAGGTGTTCAAGGCCAGGTTGGACAGAGCCTTGGGCGACATGGTCTAGGGTGAGGCATCCCTGCCCATGGCAGGGGGGTTGGAACTAGATGATGTTAAGGTTCTTTCCAACCCTAACAATGCTATGATTCTGTGGAACACATTTACGTAGAAATGTCTCATTTGGCTTTGTTTTCTTTAGCATATATTTAATGATAGAAGATAGCTAATGTATTTGACTTTTCTAACCTTACAGTACCATTTCTATGGAGGGGCAGAAAGATAGGCTTGTATTACCTAGAAGAGCTAGAAACAAGAAAAGTCAGTCTTCATTCCTAGATCTGCTGCTAGTACTTACCTTTTGGGGGCTACACCTGTGAAAACATAGAATAAATTTTCATTGTCTCAGGCAGAGAAAATTGTTTGATCCATTTTATTTTGTGAACTGGTGATCAGATCCATAGAATGTTTTTAAAGAGTAGTGTGATATTGTAGAAATACTTTAATGTCTTCTGTTTCACTGAAGATGGGGAACTGGTTTTCAGAGCAAATCTTTTTTTGCTTAGTGTCTATAAACTGCCTCCAGGCCAAATTTTTTGAAACAGATGTTAATTTTCATTATTATGTGTATGGGACAGTTCTGTATGTATATTTCAGTGCACTTTCATCAAAGAATGCTTTAGATTTTTTGCTGCATTTAAGAAAAAAAATATTTTATATGTTACCTTTTTTTCCTAAAATATCATATTAGGGTAGAAAATGGTTCTTATTATTTTGTGATCATTTCAAATGTAGATATGTTGTTTTTATCAAGTATTTCATAACTGTGAAGTGTGAATGTATTGTTAGTGATTAAAGTCTTTCAGCAAAATGTAAAAAAGACATAGTATGGAAGTAACTAATTCAATAGTATTTTGAAACCATTACATACTCAGTGCTGGCAGTGACACAGCTATACATAAGCCTTGTCCTTAGGAGCCTGCATTATTAAGGGGAATCTAGACAAGCCGTGGGAGACTCAGTGTTTTTCTGTTTGCCTTCATCCTGATTCCATCCCTCCTTTTGAAACGCTCCCCAGGGAGGGCATTAGAAAGTTGTGAATTAAAGCTCCAGGGAGTCTGAAAGAAGCAGCTATAGGCAGCATTGTGGAATAAAAAAGGTGGATTTCCTAGTGCAATTAGGCTGGTATTTCTATGCATGATGAAAAGCTGGTAGTGTAGAGGGGATAGTGAAAGGGGAAAGACCATGCAGTTACATGTGTCATGACATGCTTACCTTGTGTTTCAGATGCTTAGAAGTATGTGAAGTTGGTCTAAGCATCTTGCAGTGATAAGGAGTGATAATTGCTAGTTAGCTGTTGAATTCAGCTTGTTGTCTTTCAGAGATCATCTGTTTCGATATTTTTATGAATTGGACCATAGCTTTTGAGCAAAGTTTGTGCCTGTATTATGTACAGACATCTGAACATTCCCAAAGAACCTGAAGTGTATGCAGGGAGCTAAAATCAGTAAACTCACTGCAGTCTCTAGTTTTATTTTTCTAATGTTGATGGTGTCAATATCTGGCATTAATATTGTAATATAACATGGTAAAAACACAGGTAAAATGCTAATAATCTGTATTTTAAATTTTAATCTCCTTTCTAAGGAGTAACGTTAGTTTCTAGATATAGCATTAGATTTTAAATATAACATGATTTCATTTTATATTGTGTTGTGGGGCCTTCAGCACTTTGCTTTGAATCATTCTCACTGAAATTACAACTGTCAGTGAGCAGCATCAGACAGATTTTTATTTCACTCAAGAAGTTATTTCTAGTGCGATGACTTTTCACAGATATATAGTCGTTTTTCACATGTTGTTAGGGTGATTTTTATATTAATTTGGTTTTAGTACCTTTGACTGAGTTTGTGGCTTAATGCAATATGTTCCAAAGTAAAAAGTGGTTTCCAAAAGTAGAGTTTACAATTATGGGAGGTCAGACAGTAATACCAGGACCTCTGCTTTATAGAATTCATTACTGTAAGTGATGCAAGAAGATGAGATTTAAAAGGTTTAAAAGAAGATGGAAGATTTTTTGAAATGCTATTTAGTCTATTAACTTTCTAGAATTCCCTTGATATTCTTTTTTAGATTTTTACATGTATGAAATACATGCATACAATAGAACATACTTCTGTCCTACCAAGTGCCTATGTCAGTTACTGTTGCATTTATGGCATGAGCTACATTAATTTCAAATGAATAATCTGTAACATTGTGGTTCACTAAATAGAACTTGGAAGTAGGAATTTGGGATCTTACATTGCATTCTTACTGATGACACTGATCTGTTTTTGTGGTGTAAAAGAAGTCACCTTAGATTTCTGTGTTTTGACTCTCTGGTGTAGTAAATGGATATAAAACATCTTACATTACAGGACACGGTGATGATTGCTTAAGTAAATAATATTCATGTTTTGTGAGTGTCAATGGGAATTTGGTAATTGATGCCATAATATTATAAAGTTCTGGGACACTTATCTGCACATGTGCAGTGCTTTTGTATGTTGAATTTAAAAAATCAGAATCTTGAACTCTGACATAAGAATTTCAGCTTTGTCATTTTCAGAATACTGATCTTTTTCCCAATTACTATGATTAAAAAAAAAAAAAAAGGCAGAGAATTGTCCTTAAAATGTAACCATTTAATTTTTATCTGAATTACTGGAAATGCAGCAAAAATTACTCTTACAATGCACTAGGTACTGACTCGGATGAATTTCTGATATGCTGGGCATATCGAACTGTACCAATAGAGAATTACAACAGCTATTGTAGTGCATATAGTAAATAGTGTTGAATTTTCAAAAATGCTCACTTTAACTTACTTCAGTGATTAACTCTTTAAAAAATATGACCCATAAGTGTCAGTATTAAACAGATGTACAGATGGCTATCCACATCTTGCAATAACCAGTGTGTATTTAGCCAAATGGCAGGTGGGAAGGTTCTGGACATCTGTATCATCTGTCTGACTTGTGCATCTGTCTCTCAGGGCCTGAACAGCTGCAGTGATTGCTTCCCTACATGCCATAACTAGGAAAAAAAAGGCAATTGGATGCCCCTAGACATGGGCATCTAAGGCTGGCACCTTATACCAAATTCCTAACTCACTGTGTTCATTTCATGGTTTTTGCACATCAACGGACTTTTTAATGTTGCACATATCTAACACCTCAGTGTACACTTAAGAGTTTTCATAATACTTTGCAATATGGCAATTTATTTTAGGAGAAAATATACACATTGAAATTTTTTTCTGCAGGAAAAAAATATGGTGAATAATGATACCGAAGAAGTATTACTTTATTAAAAAATGGAAGATCCAATTATCACTAGATCCTTTGATACTCAGTTTTACAATCCACTGAAATTATGCTGAAGAGATTTGTACTTTGGGTAGCTGGAATGGCTGCCAATCATGCTTCCCTCAACTATTACCTTATTCAAATGAATACTGGTAAGCTTGAAATATCATAAGTAGCTTTTGCCCTTCTGTAATCTACTTTTAATAGGACGAATGAAATACAGTCCATATGGTAAACCAGATGATCAGCCTTGAATTATTTCTGGGATAAGATCAAATACATACCTGAGTTTTGGTTACATACCCAATCTCAAATTATTTTCATTGAAAATTAAAATGTCCTTTAAATACACTTAGTCCAAGACCATCTGTTTTCATCTGATTTCATAAATCCTGTAGTCCTTGTACTGGATAAACTTCTATACTAGCTTACCATGGAGGTTATAACGTCAGAGGTAGCAGTTTAAGATGGACTTGGTGTACTGCATGTTAGAATGAAAGGGTGAACAGCATTTATCTTTTTAAAAGCCTACTTCTGAATCAAGAAAGTAAAATAAAAATGTGTCTCAGTGACTTCAGAGGGTTTTAGATCAGGTTTCAGTGTAGTAAACTGGCAAATTCATGCTAAGTATGACTGCATGATAAACCGTGAAGTACTCCTTATTAAAGACTTTTCTATGTAATGGTATCAACCTACTATAGAATAATAACATATACTTTGTATTTTTATCAAGTGATGTGTGTCTACTAATTGAAAGAGTAAGTAATATCACAGACACAGAAAAAAGGTGATTTTTGAAAAAATGTAAATTTAAATCTTTAGGGATTTCAGACTTGTGTTTGAAACAATAGTCCCATGTTCCTGTTTCTGAACTAGTCATTAAAAAGAATACACAGTAATCATAATTTTGATTCCCCTTTATAATTACTGATCAATTTCTGTATTACACCTTCAAGAAAGTATTACATTTACTTGAAAAAGAAACCTGGCTTCAGCAACTAAAAAGCAGCACATCATTCTTCTAAGCTAACAGAAAACATACATACAAATCCCAAAATAATGTGTCACCAGGGTGGTGGTGGTGCACTTCTGAAACAGAGGATTCCACTCAAGCTGTGTACAGTCTGCAGTGATACAAAGAAAGATTTTTCTGGTTGTTGGAAGGTGCTATGTGTAAGTGGTTTGACAATGCATTTCAATGGCAATATGAAATGTGAAAATATTGAGTCTTAATATATATAAAGCTTCCTCATATTATTTTTTTCTTTGTAGATTCCAAGCAGCTGAACATACAGAATTTATAGTTACTTAGACTTTCATTAAAGTTGGTGGATTTCCCAAAAATATTGCTACCTGTCACTAAGAGATGTTTAACAGACTATATTTTATTGTAATATAACAATAGCATCACATTCCTCAGAGTGATATGTGGGATTTGGATAGCATAATGGACTTCCAGGGCTGTTGAGAAACACCTTTTTTTTGGTCTGATTTTGTATTAAATAAGTACCAGCCTGTATTTGTAGGTTAACATATGCATACCATTTGGAACATAGTTAGTGACATTATGTAATCCACAGATGTTTTATTATTCATAGTACTGTGCATTCATAGCTCTCTGTAGTCACTGTTGTGCAAAACCTAATGAGGGAGATTCTGTGTGTCTCTTGCTGGCCTTTTAGACTTGTCAAACTCTCATTCAGTCAATTTAAATCACAAACAGTGAGATATGGTGCCCTTTTCTGATTATTTTGTTATTTGACCAATGGAGTGGATGGGAGTAAAAATACCGATTTCTCATAATCTGTGCACGTAAATTTCCTGTTGTAAAAATACAATATGGAAGGAAATAAAAAAATAAGATCTCTTTCTACTGCATATGGATTGTGATGCAATTTATCCCTTTGAGAGGGGATAAATTATAGTTAGTAAAAGTATTAAATAAGGATTTTATACACTTTTCATAGGTGTGAATGAACTCACACTGTTACAGATAGAACTGAACTAAAACAAAATGAGAAAACTCCTCTGTTTCTCTTCTTCTTGTTACTGTTTCAAATCATATTAGAAATTCTTTCTCCAGCTGGTTTACCAATTCAATCTCCTTGATTTCATCATCTGATCAGCAGCAGACCACTAGCTGATGAAAGAGAAAGTTAGTGTTACTGATTGCAGTGACATTTATAATTTTCTTTTAATATAAACCCCATAGTGTCTCAGTGCTGTAGTTCTACTGAATAAACAATAACGATGTACAAAAAACCTCACGGGAATCAGAATTTTAATTTGAAATTTTGTTTTCTTTTCTTTTTTTTTTAACTACTCTTCTTTTGTGCATTGTTTTCTTATGAGTCATCCCTTTTCTATGTGACTATTGCATTCTTCATTACACATTTTTAAACCAATTTCTTATCTTCATCCTTGCTTTGTTGGACTTTTTGGACTGTGTAACTATAAACTTCGTAATTTCTGGGGGTTTTTTTAGTTTGTGGGTTTTTTACATAGAATGGCAAGGTTTGAGGCTAACAGTTTTTCCTTTTTTTGCCCTCTTTTTCCATGGTGAAGTAACCTTTCCTGGGAATGTTTTCGGTAGAAATTTAATCTTCCTGTGTTTAATCTCTCTATTGCACAGCTTTATACAGGGCTGTCATCTCTGACTACCTGCTTTTGTGGAAAAGAAAGATGTAGTCCTATGTAGCTTAACTGATCCATGACTGTGATGTCTTGCAGGAAAAACAAAGCTGTTTGCAATGTTCTACCTATCTGTGTTGGGCTAGTGATTGCCTTGCCTTTGCAGAGTTTGGGATTAATATTAGGAAAGTAAATACACTGAATAATGAATTCGACAGTTTTGTAAATGAAATGCTTTTCCACTTCACGTGTTTTTGAAACTGTACTTTTGATTTGTTTAATATTCAGCCGTTCTCTTTGATGTTCTGTTCATTTATATACCACTGCAGTAAACATGTAAAGCTCTTTATAGAAATTCATAAACTTCTGTCAAAATGCCCATAGGAGAGTGATGACAAACCCAAAGAACACAAAGACTAATGTAAAATCTGAGACATGTATGGAAAAGTTGAGCTTTCTGCCATATTTAAGAGGAGTTAGTATAAGAAGCTGATAGGAAAGTGACTTTTTCAGATCTTTCATATCCAGTGAACTTCACTAATATGAGATATGCCCCTGAAAACATTCTTCCTTCTGTGCTGCCATTTGGGCTTCCCATGTCTGTGTCAGCGATTGGCAAGTTGCAGTCTTCACACTTGATGAGGGTGTAATATTCCAACTTACTTTTCATAGCTGTGTTATCTTTGTAATGTTTTCTAATAAAGCACTAACAATGTCAACATCAGGTAGTCCAACAAATACTTAAAAGTCTAGCAGTGGTCCATACTCAAAATTTTTTGGAAGCTCCTGCTTTCTTGGTAAACAAAAGGGGCAGAAAACATAAAGCGTGTGCAGTTTGTTTTGCTTCAATTTTCAAAATTCATGGAAGAGAAAGCCAATGTTTTTTCACAAAATATCTTATATAAAGTCCCACAAATGGTGAAAGGGCCTCCTTTGGAGCCCCAGGTGATATCTGCCAGAAAAGAACTCCTTCTGCAAGAAAGCAATGCAATTCATTCTAATGATGTGCTCTTATTCCATTGCTAGTTTGTCTGTGATAAGTAATAGGTAAAGGTTTCTAACAGTTTTATATCTAAATTTGGGGAGCAGCAGAAAGATTTGGTTAACTCCGGTTATAAACCAGGAAATAGTTCAAAACAGACATCTGTTCTTTGAGAGCTGTGGTACTTCCTAGCCTTTTAGTCCATTCTCTCTCATGTCCAGGCAGGAAACTGAATGGACATTGCTCAGAAAGATTGATAACCTCTTCACCCCATACAAGGACACTGAGAAAATTCGCAGTCATGCAGATCACATTATCATACCCGGAGCAACACAGGAGTTAGATTTTGTCTCTGGTTCTTGGTCAGAATGATAGCACTTTCCAGATTTAGGTCTGATGAATATAAATGGACAAGAATACGTATTCTACACAATATCTGAAGAAAAATGCCCAGGGCAAACTACTTTCCATTTGGTTTTGTGTGAAATAAAATGTAAAAAGCAGCAGTTAGTTTCTCCCCGTGTTTGTTCCCCCGCAGGTTTTTTCTTCATTCTCTAAGGTCCCCTATTGGTGACAGTTTTGGACTTTTCTATTTCAGATTTTTTCTTTTTGTGTATCTAGAGAACTCTCCAATGGAGGAATAAAAATAAGATGGATGAGGCAGCTGATATCTTGAAATGGGGCTGCTTACTGTAATGCCAAACCAAGATAGCTGAAGAAAAACACAAATAATGAAAAAACCCCAACACATGGTTCTCTAAAAGGGAATGGTTTTATCTCTATGTAAATAGGTTCCAATTCTCAAACTTGAATCCAGCACAATATAATAATACCTCTTAAGTGGAGAATGCTGAAATAAATTTAGCTGCAATAAATAATTAGATCTTTCACATAAATGTTCCACTTACATCCATGTCTGAGAGGGGGAGTTGGAAAGACCCTGTTCTCTGGCAAAAAAAACAGTCACAAAATGAAGACTTAAAAACTAAGCACAAAAGATCAAGTTTAGAAAGTGAATTTTACATTTCACCCTAGAAACTTGCCACTGTTTAATTTTTATATAGTATCATTTTTAATATGTGTTAAATTAAAAATATAAGATAATAGGTGTCCTGAACTGAGTACAAAACTAGAATTCATTGACTGTTGTTGATCATTGTGGATGCTGTACAGGAGGGCAGTTTGGTTGTACTCTTAAGGTGCTGTAAAGAAGCAACATTTCTTGAGTAGAATGATTAGGAGATTGTTATACTTTGGTATAATTATTTATTCTGTCATAGAAACAGAAATTTTAAACAAGTTGGTTTTGTTTTTTCTTTTTTAGGGAGATCAGTATAGGGTGTTCATTGTCAAAGTACAACAAATTTTCCTCTACTTTGAGGAATTCTCCTATCAGCAGAATGATTTAGGTCTTTGTATAAATGACCTCAGAATTGTTGACTTTTTTTTCCTGAAAGGGCTAACACACTTCTAGGTGTTTAGAGAACTACTATGTATTTTGGGTTGTATCCCAAGGTTGCTGTTTTAGGTTTGTGGGGGTTTTTTGGTGAGGATTGCCTGCTGAAACTCTTCACAGAACTGCAAAACTTAACTGAGTACTTACTCAGTTACATAACAATCAATCATAGTTGTTATGGGGTAGGTATTTGGCTGAAATGTGAGACATGCAGTGATCAATGGACATACTTTAAAAATATTGTTATTAATATCATAGTTTTTGTGTTTGACAGGCAGGTAAACATAGTAGTGGAACACGTTTTGCTTTGGTTTTATTGTCTTTCATGTGTTTTGGAGGATGAATTCCAGCCTAGAAAACCTAAAGAAATTCCTCCCTATTACGCACAATGTGATGTATGAAGCATAAAGAGAAGAAATCCTTTCAGCATGAACCTAGATATGAGTACAGGAAAACAGCAGAAAGGAGCTAAAGAGGACTTGGTTTACATAAGCTCACTGTAAGAAAACAAAAACAGAATGCAAATTCTGCAGACTTAATTCCAACTTAATTCCGTCAATGTTTGTTATGTTTGTGATTTCCACCTGCAAGACAGAGACAAAGCAGCTGTTGTAATGAATAATTTATCTTTTAGTACTGATATTTGTAGTTTAGGATTAAAAAAAAAGATAAAAAAATTATATACCTTAAAAGAAGTGGTAAGCAGAATACTTTCATAGTTCTTACGATGAAACATTCCCTGTTCATAGCCTATATGACAGCTCTGGCAACACTATAAATCTTTCCAACCTTATTTCAGTTTAGCTGAAATAACTTGTGAGAATATATATTTAGGGCATCTTAAGCATAAAGGAAACAAAGATGCTAAGCTATAAAACAAATATGACAACTAGCATTTTTAACCTGTGTGGATTTGGAAAGGATTTATATTGTATATCAAAGGGTAGTTTGTCTGTGCCCCTCTGCTGTTCAAGAAATTCACCTGTGATTTTTTCTCAGTGCTAGGATTGTTCTGTTCTGTTATTCTACTAATATTCTAGAAAGCTGCATGGTTGAATAATAGAATATTTAAGAAATGCAGAATATTGTCCATGTTGGCATATATGGGCTTTCAAAGTATTTGGCAATTAGATTTATGTGCTAGTGTAGTAATACACAATAATCTCAGTCTCATAATTTACCTTCTGGAGAAGGGAAAGCTATGGAAATAGCATATAAGCTTTGGCAACAGGAGTAGATAGTTCTTCTGCCATTCTTTCTTTGCATTTAACTGCAGACACACTACTTAGCCTGTAAGGACACTTAAGTCATCCCTGTGCTCAACCTTTATGACTTTAATGCTGGACTTTTAGAAATTAAGAGGTTCTAGGGAAGTAGGAGGCAAAGAACTCTTAAATTAACTACATCAGCAACAAGGTGAAACAGAACTTGAATGGAAGAAAAAGATTACCCTTCACTCCCCATAGAACCATAGGATAGTTAGGTTTGGAAAAGACTTTAAGTTCATCTAGTTCCAACCCCCCTGCTGTGGGCAGGGACACCTCACACTGAACCATGTTACCCAAGACTCCATCCAGCCTCGCCAGGGTTGGAGCATTCACAACTTCCTTGAGCAACCCATTATAGTGCCTCACCACCCTCACAGTAAAGAACATCTTCTTATACCTGACCTGAACTTCCTCTGTTTAATTTTGAACCCATCAGGAGACAAAGTCAAGAAAATATATAAATGCATCAATAAATAAATAATTCAATATATAAAGGTGTATAATCCAAGTATGTGACAAAAAATGAAGAGGTATTTCCTGATTCCTTGTATAGACTTTAAGTGACTTTGCAAAAGAAAAAAGTCTCAATATCTAAATTGATAATGAAATGGGGTAAGTACACTCCTGCTTTTACAGCACAAGAAGACTCCCTATCAGTTTTGCTTGCTATTCAGCACTTGTTTTGAATTTTACAATGGAATTGAAGAGTAAAAGTAAGAAATTAGGCACTATCTATGGTCAAAATGATGAAAGTGAAGTATGAAACAGCCTCCCATATGGTGATACAAGCATAAACAAAGGAACAGAAAAATGCTTCCAAGGGTAACTCATGGAGCAAAGGAAGTAGTGTATTTGTTGATGCTTCTCATTAGTCCATAGAAACTCTTCTGTATATATACCTCATAATTAGGGTTTCATGTGCCTACGGGGAGGGTGTGCAGCCAGGGAGCAGCCTTTATGCACAGCATGCTACCCTAGCAACCTGATAGATTTCCAGCAGAAATGTGTGTGGGAGTTAATGCTGATCTTTGCAGAGTTAACCCATTTTTGGAGAGAAGTATGTACAGCTGTTGTGGACTAGTTATCGCAGTATGGCTTCTGAAATCCATAAGAAAAGAACTTGGGCAGTGTATGTTAATATTTGGTATAAGTTCCCTCACCCACTGAATTCCTGTGTGGAGGGTAATGTGACATCAGGCACATGAGATGATGCTCTCTAACTGTGCTTTTGACTTGTCTGAGGTTTGCCATTTATTTCTCACCTAAGCTGACATGAGCTTTGAGTGTATATTTTTACAGTTATACCAGATTAGTCTTTCTAAAAGTGAATTTCCTATTTGCAATTCTAGTGCTTCGGAAGAACTCTGAGGAACCGTTTAATGGATAGTTGGCTTTTAAGCATTGCGTTATGTTTGGCTACTCAGGGTCAGATTTGCACAGCTGTCCAAGCTGCAATGGTGAAGTGGACAGCAGACAGAAATAGTCATCTGAAGCTGAGCTCTGCCAGTCCCAGGCAGAATTCTAGAAGTAATTTGAATATGAAAAAAGGTAAACGAGCATAGAAGTGAGAGCAAAAGGGGTGAGGAAAGAAGAGGAATTATTGAGTCTCACTGAGAACTGACTCCAACAGCAATAGCTGTCTGGGACCAGAATGCTCATACCTCTTGTCCTTACACTTTCCTCTGATCAGACCTAGAAAACCATCACTGCTACAGCATGAATAGCATATGTCTTCTGCCGTGTTAATCTGATTCAGTATTTTAAAGGCATAAAGTAGAACATCCCTCGTGGGTGTACAGAGGATGGGAAATTGCTTAATGGTCAAGTGTAAAAGAGTAGAATTGTCAAAGAGACAGTTTTCTGAATCCCTGACAGTCTGTAGAGATTATTTGTAGCTCGTGTAATTTGATTTTGAACCACCAGAGAAAGAATTTATGTGCACAATTTCTGCTGTTTTCTATCCCCAAAGGAAAGCACCAGTGCACCACAGTCTACCAGATCATCTGATACCCTCATTAATCAGCAGAAAAAAATGTGTTTGATAGGAAGCCTATGTTTGCATATAGTCTCAATGACATAAATCTGCAAAACTTCTGACTTTAGCTCTCAATGTTATTGGTGGAACAATGAAAATACTTTCAACAAGATACATGAGTGCAAAGCTTTGAGTGTCTTTTACAGTAGGGAGTTAAGACTCCAGAATTACTGAACTTCAGTGGGTTTATCAGAAGTAAAAGTTGAGAGATTCTTACTGAAAGTTTTGGATTAGCATATGAAAACTTAAAATTTTGTTACTGCATTCCAGTTAGCAACCCTGAATTCTTTTCTTGGATTTACTAATCTAATCTAAGGGAAAACTGTTGAAGAAAGCTATTTGGCCTATATCCTGTTATTTTCACTGAGAAAATTTGAAATTGGTTTATACGTAAATTAGGTTTATTTGGAGTTCCAAACTATTTCTGTCTGGTAACTGACTTTCTATTACTAGATAAAATAGTAGGGTAGAATGGGTTGAAGGGAAATAGACTGTTTTGTGAGAAGTTTTCTGTATGTCTTCGTAGTGTTCCTAGGATGTCCAACACTTCTCCCCAGACAAGAATTACATAAATTTTCAGACAACTGATGTGTAAAGGGCTGCTCATTTGACCAAAAGCAAAATGAAACATGTGATGTACTAGTTTGTCACAATGCATCTCCATTATACTTACACATGTCTAAGGTATATTATCTCTGTTTCTGCACTAGGAAAAAGGTAGTTCTCAATCATTTTAGGCAGAGAAATGTAGGCAGCACAGTATAATTTCAGTTGTTTTATTGTAATTAACCATCATTTTATTTTACCCAGTTGGAGATGTGAGATTTTTTTGAATTATTGCAATCAACTTTATAGATAAATAAGTCTTTCCCTGTTATCTAGTTCCCTGTAAGTCTTCCTACATACTTGAAAATCTTGTGTTGCTATCCTTCAATACTACCATGTATTGGATCATCTTCCACACAAAATCAATAGCTGTACTGAAATCCCTGCTGAAACTGAAGGATCATTCACCTGGAATAGCAAGAATGAGGGCTCTGCAAGGTTTTCTAATGATGTCTGTTTGTTGGATTACCAGATGGTGGATTACCAAATCCACCGTGGAATACTATTTGCAGAATTCATAAAAAAAAGACTATTACTTGCACTGTATAAGAACTGTTTGGTTTGGGTTTTTTTATTAATGGGAAATGGTGGAATTATAATACTCAATTTTTATTTGCACCTTGAATACTTTAACATTCAATGTGATATTTTTGTCTTGTAAATTTGAAACTTTCATGAATACAGTCTAAATGAAATCTGTGCAAGTGAAGGGAGGCCTTTTATGTGGTATTCATCAGTTGCTATTCGTGTTCAAAACATCTAACTATTAAGAACATAATCATTGCTATTTAGACTAGTTCTGGCCCCTTGAAAACAACACATTAGAATAAGAAATTATTCATCTTACACCTGGGTAAATTCATCAGGCAATTAAACATGGCAGACACAATTAATCTTTTTCCTCTTCATGATGACATATATAACTGTAGAAGTTAATTTTCTTGTTTTCAAAAGACAGATATCTTTATTATAAAAAGTGTGTTCTGTATGCTTTTGGACACCTGTATATTTATTTATATTAGGCTTAAAGCCTTCGACTCCTACAGTAATGAATATATACAAAGAAAAATTGTTTCATTTGGCAAGAGGGTCTAACATCCCCACATTCTTTGTAATTCAGCATTTGTGCTTGTATGATACAATAATATCAGTGTTCATACTGACCCTGAACTCTATTATTCTTCATATATTTCTTCTGTCATTGTATCCAAATTTTCACCAGAGCTGGTGTTCCATTTCTCATATATACCTTTAGACTGAGATTTCTTTGCCTCTTTCCTGGACTATACTGTCTTACGAAATTGATTTCTGAGTCCAAGCTTTGTCAGATGCTGCTTTCAACCTTTCACAAACACCAGTAATTAGCATTGAAATTCATTAATTACCACTATGACAATGGCAGCCTGATGCTTGTACTTTTCCACTGACTCCCATTCAAATTCCAAACATTTTAAAAGCTTTTCAAATATTCATCTATCTTCATTTGCTTTGCTTCTCATGCAGTTCCTCTAACACCTGCCTCATCCTTCCTATAGAGTCGTGCCTGCTGGTGTGAAAATATGTTCTTCTGCATAGTTCTGTGAAACAGCCTACTTGCATTTCTCCTTCTGATCAGGTCTTAATTGCCATTCCAAACTTAATTATAAAAAGAGTGCTTTTTCTATTTTTTAATTATATTTTTTAACGTCATTGGCCTTTATTTACACACATTTGCTTTCTGTAATGATGTTATGGGAGTATATTACATTGTACTTGTACCTACTTCTGTCTGCTTCGCTATTCTAATACATATATTTTTAATGGTGGAGGAAATATGTGTGGTACAAACTGGATTGCTGTTGGTGTGACTACATTCTTGTATTCTGGGATGGCTGGTCATATTAAAGTGTATAGCAAATAATTACTGTACTATTTATGGATCCGTTCTGTGTGGATACAGAGGGAGTTCGCATGATACAGCAAGTATCATCTTTTGGCAGGAGTACCTCCACTGTGGCAGCACTGCTACATGCGCTTTTACCTTTGTTCATGTCTTCTCAAACTTACCTTTCAGAAGTCAATATTGAAAAAGGAGGAGAGATAAAGGCATAGAGTTTGAGAGCACTTTAGGGTGCTGAATAAATCACTGGAGCACTTCAGTCAAGACTGCTGATGCAACCTACCAAGAATATGAGATTACCAAATTACAGTGTATGTACTCACAGCACTTTTATGAGAGTGAGTCAGTGGGAAAGGGTTTGAGGAGACTATTTCAAATAGAGTTAGAGGGACTGAGCTGAACTACAAACTGAGTGTGTATCCTTTAGGTATGGGGAAGATCTTCACTTGGCCTTTTACTTATGTTTGACATTTCTAAAGAGCAAAAATCAAAAATATAATATCACAAAGGGGTTTAGAATAAAGTCTTAACTTTACCTACAGCAAGATTGTGTGGAAAGAACAGGAATAAGAGTACTTAGGATGGATCCAACTTGTAATTTCAATTGTGTCCAGCTAGGAGAATTTTAGGCATGCATATATGGCTATTATGAAAGAATCACAAATACCTTTCTGGTAGTTTCTTCACAGGCATTTGTAGCAAATTTGCCAGGTCCCTGTAGGACCTGTCTTTAAAATTAGTGTTGCTTCATGGTAATGCAAAGTCTCTTGGAATGCCAGCATCCTTTTTCTTGACCACTCTTTCAGTTCAAATGATGTACTACACAGGTCTCATCTTACATAAGATGGAGATAGGGTATTTCTGTTGTAAGAAGTTTCCATGTAATGAAACAACATACTGTGAACTGCAGAGATCACTCTGTTATTTCAACTGGTGACATTACTCCCTGTTGTTAGGAAGGTTGACAATTCCTGCCTCAAATCAAGATTTGTTCTGCTGCGGAATAATGACACTGTGCAGTACTTTAGATGTGTGGCTCCGTTAAATCTGAGGTAATCCTTTCTGTGACAGGTTATATAAATGCACTTGGCTTATGCTGCTTTTTCAGAAGCTACAAAAACCATACGGTTATTTTAAAAGTTAAAAACTTTTGTAATTAATTCTGGTATTCTGATTTATTTTTTTTCCTAATTGCATTCCAAAGTCTGTTACTGTCTGAACATTTGCTGAGAATGTAGATCTTACTGTAAGGTGTACTACACCTTACATCTCTACACTATCAATTTCATTGTTTTTCAGTGTGTTGTGGGATTTCTGGAATAAAAAAAGACTGTGAAATAGTATTTGTTTAATATGACAAAAGACACTCATGATGCTCTTCATTACTATATAATGTTTTAATAAAATATTCAATAATATTTTATTTAATATTATTGAATACAGAATTAGTATGCTCTTTAAGAATAAATTTTTTTCTGAAGGTGTATATAATGTTGAAAAGTATTACAAGCTTTTATATGGCTGAAGATGTATATGCATCTGATTTCTTATTAATACTTCGTCCGGCGTCAAGATGAACTGCAAAATCTTTCCATAAGAGTCCACAAAGAGAGAGCATACAGACATCTGTCTTTACATAATGGGTTCTTCACTGAGTTTAGTCAGCCATGTAGGTCGTTATAGAGGGGAACAGGCCTGTAAAATGAGTTCTGCCCAGGAAAACAGAATTGCAATTTGTGTTTCCTCTACTGTGTCATTATTTCTGCTACACTCTACTTATGCATCTGAGATGATCACTGTCCTTCTCACTAGTGAGTGATGGAAAGAAAATGTCGATATTTTATCTATTTAAATCTGAAAGAAGTAGTTCTGCTATTTGACTGGGAGTTGGGATAATCCAAGATAAAAGCTTAATTAGCTACATTAAAAAAAAAAAAGAAAAGCCTTTTTTCCCCTTTCAATCAGAGCCATAAAATATATATGTGTTAGCATACAGTTCCTGTTTGGTGTTCTTGACCTGTTAGAAAGCCCTTTACACATTTTCCATTGACTTAAATTCAACAGTATGAGATGCACTTGCCGCCTTCTTAAGGAGAATAGAATTAAAGCCAATTTTCTACCTTCTCAGATGCTTAACTTTCCACGTATTGCATCACATGTTTAAATCTATGTGTACCTCGATTGGTTACTATGTGGTTGCTCACTTGATGAGAGTTTAATACACACATAATGCTGGGTCCCTGTTACTTGCTTTTGTAATCTCTACACGGATTTGCAAGGAGATGACTTATCTGATTTCTCAGATTTAGTAAACATTCCCATACTAAATTCTCTAAGTGCTATAAATCTAATTGTACTTTTGATTAGAAAATAAAAAAGATGTTAATGAGCATGTTAATGAAGGTTAATAAACAATAAATAACCAATGCAAGGTTAATGAAAGTGAGAAAGGTGGTGAAAACTAATTGCACTGTTACGAAAACAAACCACCTGCTTTATATTGACATTTCCTGCGTTATGTGTAATTTTACATTTTAAGCAGTAAGTAACTGTTGGAGGAGTAATTCTTTCCATTTTTTTTTCGCCTGGGGATGACATTAAAACATGAGCTCTTTTAAAGTCCTGCTTAGTCTAAAAAGCAGTTCATTCTTTTCATCTTTTCTTCAGCTGTCTGAAGTGAAGAATATAACCTGCAGACTGACCTTATACAGTAGCTATGTACGTTTCAGTACTAGTTCAAGATGTTTAGTCCTATAGTAATAGATATGCAGATTTTATATAAAGACATAAACTATGATGCTTAATGAGGTAGTAAGGCACATCTTGTTTTCAAGGAAATCACGAGTCACTGAAATGTCGCACAGGATTCAACAAAGACAAAATAAATTCTTTATTTTACGTATACTGAGAAAATGGTTTATTGAGTCTACACTGATCTTTTTGCAGCTTTCCATTCCTCTGTAACCTGGGGAAAAAAAAAATCTTCTTACAGTACCAGTTCCTGCTTCCTGCTCATTAAATGTCTTTTAATTTATTTCATCCTTCACTGCACTTTTTATGTTTGAAATGCAGTCGAAGTTTCACCTAGTGTATCCCTTCTCTCGGATAATAATAATGATACACATTTTTTTCTTCCCTTCACTATCTTTTCCTCAGCTAAGATTTTCTCTTTTCCATTATTGGGGTTTTATTTGAAATTAAGCCCCTTGAGTTGATTATGTTTATCGTACTAAAAATGGCTTTTTTTTTTCCTTGACTCTGAAGGTGATGCTTATTTTCAATATATAAAATTTATTTTAAAAATATGTTTGTATACTAATAATGTATTACTAATAGTGTATAGTAATAAAACAGTTTTCCTTATTTGAATGTATACTGTTTATGAAAAGCCTCTGTAAAAATATACAATAAAAAAATTTCAGTAAACTTACTTATAAAACTTTTTTAATCATAGATTCGGAGCTAGGATTTTTTTCTTGGTTTCTTTTCAGAGATGATTCAAAAATCTCAAAATAAATCGTTTTTAAAGTATCAAAGTGTAACTAAAAAAGTTTACATATAGTCTAAATGATTGAAAATAATTTCAGAATGTATTTATAGAACTACATACCTATATAATAACTAGAGGTAAGAATCATTAAAATAAATGAAAGTTGCCGCAACTGTTCAACAACTGTCTTTTAGTTGCATCATCTTTCCCATTATTTCTTTAATTCTTTTTCCTTATCTCATATTCTACATTCTTTAATTCTTCTTTGCATGTTATATTTATCTGACATTCAAGTAGAAGTTTCAACAGTCTCTGTTACTTTTCTACCCAGGCTAATTCTTGCATTCAGTGTAAAATTCAGTGAACTCATGGACAATTTTTCTTGATTCAGAAATATTCAGTCATAGACCTGAGCCTGTGTCATGGTTTAAGCCCAGCCGGCAAC
>NW_009913985.1:0-83754 GCF_000696875.1 Nestor notabilis
TTGCCGGCTGGGTTTGAACCACGACAGTCCTCATCTTCTCTTTGTCTTATAGCAGCTTATTCTCATAAAGGCCCTTTGCAGACATATGTGTGCCAAGTTGATCATAACCTATAAGGTCTATCAGTCTGTGCAGCTTTAGTGTTTCACAATCTTCTGCCAGTGCGGCTTTCATCATGCTCTGGTGGCCACTCACCATCAGCAGCCACCAGATCAGCTCTGGGATAGTGATCTACAGACACCAAGTAGAGCAATTACATAGCCTGATACAGACAGGGTCATGTTTTCTCTGGACTGAATCCCGAGCTACAATTCATCTCTTGTTAGAGGGGGTCAGCCTTACATAAAACCTTATGTACAAGCTGTGCCCACTTTTGAGAATGTAACACAAATTTTTAAGAAGCAGGTATGGAGAATTTGCACAGTGTTGGAAGGAAGGAGGTTTTGGGTTTTGGATATGGCTTTCAATTTTTACTTTTATTTTTATTTTCTAATTTTTATTTTTTTTTTTAAATAAAATGGTTAGAGCAAAGCGCAGATCAGGCTTACAGCCTATGACTGTTTTTTCAATATCTTTTTTTCATGAAGTTAAGAACTAGACATAAGACTTGTGGTACAGGTATATCTCTCCACAGGCCTCTATGTTATCTGTTCTTGGAAGGTGCCACTTCCAAATCACATACATATGCCTCTGAAATATTTTATTAGTCATTGTTGTCAAACACACACAATCCTGGTCCCATATCAAGAAAGAAGTGACAAAATAATAGAAGAAGGAAAAGAAGGAAGAGTGAATCAAAAGTAAAAATGTACTGTGGCAATAGTTAACAGAGATTGCTCAGAAGAGGAAAGAAAGAAAAAAGAAATCAAAATAAATACCAAGTAAAAGAAAAAAAAAATCCTAAAGAAATCAGCTGCGGAGAAGATACGAATGGCAAAACACTCTGAAAGACATCAGGAGTGGTAATTAATGAACATAATGTTAGAGAAAGACAATCATACACTGAAAGATCAAATATTTAAAAAGAAATGAAAAGCAGTATGTAGAGCAGGTATGGGTCTTTATAAATCTCTATTGTCCAAATTCTACTTTTGGTGAAGTCAGTTGCAGAAGTCTCAAAGGAGGCCAAAACGACAATAAGTCTACATTTGCATTTTGGTTTGAATCAGGAGTGCGCTTCTGAAATTATATACTTGATCATCTCCACTTACCTTCTTTATTCACATGGAAGTGTGATACAGGGGAGCAAAATTGGGTACCTTTCTGATGACACTAAACCAGAAGATGCACACTTGGCCTGTGTCTGGTATAATCCAACCACTAATAACCTTTCAGCCCTTAGAAGCAGACTAGGGCCAGTCTGAAGCAACCCCCTCTGAATGTGTACTATGTGGGTGTTTGGTTCTCACTTGCTCACAGTGTCCTTTGGCAGCACAAAACTGCAAATCCAGTCCTACCAGCCTATACTGCCTGCATCTGCAAGCCCAAGCAAAGAATGATTTTGAAATATAACCCAAGGAAAGAGAAAACCCAACATAAATAGAGGGGCAAAGGAGAAGGATCAACTCAGCCCTTGCATGTATACATGTATTCTTCTTGACAACGCATAAAATATTTTAATACTGCTCTCAGCAATATTGTAAATCTACTTTAGTTCTTATTTGAGAGAGTCTTTCTCTTATTTACAGATAAAATAAAGCTGGCAACAGTCTTGTTCTGTCAATTTAAATGTTTAAATGTATTCAAAATGTAGCATCTACTACTGACTTTAAGTTCTCATCTTTTCAAAAACCTTGAGGCAGAGAAGTGTTTCCATGTGTGTATTAGATGTATAAGAGAGACAAAGACAACAGAAATACAGAGCAGATAGATACAGACCACAAAGGCTGTCATTCAACCAAGGTGAAGCACTCAACTTTTTCATCAGAGCCAAGTATAGCTTTGGGTTAATCTGATGACACACTGAGAGATGCCAATGTAAAGAGATACACCTTTTGGCATTTAGTAAGTTTAAGGAATTCAATATGTGTGTGTTTGTATAAAGCACTTGAGATATGTTTAAAGGAGGCAAACAAAAGCTCAATAAATTCTATAGTCCAGTTCGTCTTATGAAAGCACACTACTTCACAGTGCATGTCAAAGTGTCCAACCCAGAAGAATTTCAGAACACAGCCCCATTTGTTCCTCAATTGCGCGTTACTAACTCAGAGTCAAGGTCAGGAGTGGTTTTCTCTTCGCAATGCACAGACTATTAGTACTAATACAATTTCTTTGTGAGTACAAGAAATGTCCTTTTATAGTTAAGAGTAACTGTAACTATGTTCTTAGTATTAAAGGCCTGACAGTGAAATACCTTTGCTATGTCTTTGCATTATATCTCCACATGGATATGGTGGCTTGTGATCACCCAGGCTGGGCAAGAATAAATGAGGACTTAAGTAAATATTACACAAGTAATTCAGGATACCCTTTCTTTTTGGGATCTAATCATTACCATGTTACTCCTATTACATGCCAAAGCAGCACCATTGAAATTTACTGGGATAAAACATGAAAAAAGCAGTAGTTGAGTCTATATAATTGTTGCTAGTAATGTTGGTGAAGTTGTAGTCAGAATTTCACAGAGAACAAAAAACAAGACAAGCAAACGTGCTGCACTTCTTTTCAAAGCCCCTTAAAACTGACTGCTATGGTCAGCATCAATTACTAAATTTAAATTTTATGTTCTTATTGAAATAGTGATATTTTTCATATAGTTCTCCAAGTCACTAATTGCCTGAATAAATAATATACAGCAAAATTCCAGCAGATTTGAAAGGAACTATTTCTTTTCTTTTAGCGAACTGTGTTTCTGTCCCCTTAATGCTATTAAATGCATACCTTTGATTTGCATGAAAGTATGACCAAGGAGATGCTTTTGCAGTCTTCGTAGAAAGTTATCTGTTTCAGGCGATTTTATAACATATAGAAAAGCTAGTCATAGAAGCTTGGGGTCTTTAAAGCCATTGTCTTGCCATCACTGGAGCCATCTCTGCCCCCTCTCCTATCGCTTATACACTATTTTTTTTTAAAGGGGGGAAGCTGTTGAATGGCAACAGTAGGATAGAGAGACCCTCAAGCTATTTCAGTCAAAACAGTGAAACTGTAAGGAATTCTCATTCCATCTCAAGAAAGAAAATTGCTGATAAATCCTTGACTGCCATATGTCCAGGTCTTAAGACAGAAAGGAGAAGATATGGAAAAAGTATTCACAGCAAGAAAAGCATCTGGCTTGGATAAGGAGAGAAAATTCCCTGACAAAGTATGTTTTACAGAAGAATTCAAAAGATATGAGATCTTGACAGGCAACACAGCTCATGAGGGAGAAGAGTGATATATTCAATCTGTGTCACAATAGATAAGTGCAGAAAAGACAAGTGCAATAAAAAAGACGGAGAAAGGAAAGGAGCAATAGCAGAAGTATAAGGAGTCTGACAGGGAATGAAAGTAAAGCTGAAGATCACCTTAAGATTCTGAAAGATCTTATTGTAAGATATTTGTATAATTCAGTAAGACTTAACATGAAGGGCTGTAATAGGTGAATAGTCCTTCCCCAGCCCCTTCATCATCATGTTTTCTGGCAGATTATATTTGTCCTGCTTGATCCTTCTCATTCAGGTCTTGTTACAGTTCTTGTGGTGCCTTGTCTTCCATCTATTTCCCTACTGAAAAGTGAGATTTAAATAACTCTTTTTCAGAAGTCCACTATAAAATGATGGCAAAAAAAAGTGCCTCTGAACATTTGGAAATAATAGTTCACATAGGTATGTGAACCTAGTGGGAGGCCCTAAGGACTGAATTATAACCATTGCTATGTTGGGAGAGAAACAGTAGCTTGATGAATATACTGTTCTGGAAAAAAAAAGTTAATGATCTGAAAGCTCAACATAAACTGACTCAGCCAATAAAATCCTGCATAGTCTTGTAGGAAGAACAGAAATCACTTGTTGCAGGCATAAAGATTTGGTAAACAGAACTGAGTACTGGGTGGTTGGACTGTTGAAAATCCAATTCATGAAACAGTCCTCAAAGGGCAGCAACAACGATTCATACGCAGTATAATAAACTGGTCATGTAAAAGAAAAACACCACAGCTGCTTTTGCACATTAGTAACAGGCATTGCAGAAAGACGACAGATGTATTAATCAAAATACAATAAGGTTGTCCCCAGTGGGAGTAGAATAGAAGTAGCTCACTCTTCCAAGAAAAATTATTAGTATTGAGGGTTATTCTGAAGCAAGCAAGCTGGGAGGGATAGCAGCCAGGAGAAGGTTTGTTTTATTATTTTAGTTCATATCCTCATATTGCTTACAGAACTATATGAAGCACAAGATTATGACTAAATAATAGCTTGACAATTACAAATGCCCAATCCAAGATGGCTCTGGACATAAGGAGCATTTCAACAAACTCTACCAAGCATTTCAAGTTATTAAACAAACCACTGCAACTGTGCACCATCCACTCACTGTCAGCACAGAAAAATTCCTTAGCCTCCATTACCTTTTTCATGGACTGTTAAGAAGCTTTGATAATATAGCATGATGCATGCAGCACAAATGCAGCTGTGGCAAACAAAGTAATGCCTTTGTATTACCTCACCTGTCCAGGCCTTACCTATGGGCTCTTTGCAGGTTGGTGACTTATATTCTACTGAATGCAGAACATGGGTTCCACATTCATTCTGAATATAGCTCCTTATTACATGTAATGACCATGCTTAGGATTGACGAGCACACTGTGTGGTGATGATAAGTATGAGACTGGCAAAATTTGAGCAAAATTGGAGATTTATGGAGAAGAATGTCTGACAGGCAAATAAGTGGACCAAGTGAGAACAAGCAACACTGACCACAATTAACTGCATTCAAGAATCAAGAAAGATTTTGTATAAGTGTGAAGGAGGAGACATGTCATGTGAATGTTGTATTTGGACTATAAATATGTCTCATACATGACATATAAACTAATACTTCAGAACTCATATTGTGGACAACAGTATGTATTTCTAAGCACAGTGCCCATTAGTGAGGTGAGTCTTATATAAGGAATCTTTGGCCCTGACTGTGTTGATGGCAGTCTTTAAAAGATGTGAGATTCTGTAGCCTTCTTCATCTCCAGCAATCCTCAAGAAAAAGAATCCATGCAAGTTACCTCTTATAAACCATTATCAACAATTAACAGAGCACTTATTTTCAGCAGAGTCCATGGGCCCTCATACAGCACATTGGTCAAGTTCAAACTACAGGAAAAATGCCAATACATACATTTGAATGATGAATGAACACAAGAAAATCATATTCTGTCTACAAATATTTATCCAACAGAATAGTATGATGACTATATACAGTAAACACTAATTGCAAATTACTTATTCAGTATTAATATCATAGAATCATAGAACGGTTTGGGTTGGAAAGGACCTTAAGATCACCTAGTTCCAACCCCTCTGACATGGGCAGGGACACCTTACGCTAAATCATGTCGCCCAGGGCTCTGTCCAACCTGGCCTTGAACACTGCCAAGGTTGGAGCATTCACAACTTCCTTGGGCAACCCATTTCAGTGCCTCACCACCCTCACTGTAAAGAACTCCTTCCTTATATCTAACCTGAACTTCCCCTGTTTCAGTTTAAAGCCATTACCCCTTGTCCTACCACTACAGTCCCTGATGAAGAGTCCCTCCCCAGCATCTTTGTAGGCCCCCTTCAGGTACTGGAAGGCTGCTCTGAGGTCTCCATGCAGCCTTCTCTTCTTCAGGCTGAACGGCCCCAACTTTCTCAGCCTGTCTTCATACGGGAGGTGCTCCAGTCCTCTTATCATCCTCGTGACCCTCCTCTGGACTTGCTCCAGCAGCTCCATGTCCTTCTTCTGCTGAGGACACCAGAACTGCACACAATACTCCAAGTGGGGTGTCGCAAGAGCTACTTTATGTAGCTAAATGACTACATTTTTGTAAGATGTATTTGTTGCATGTGTTTATTGCCTATTTGCTTAATTATTTTTTTCTGTAAATACTATGCTTACAGAAAACAACATGTAAGTACTAATCCTGTGCAATTGAATGCAGGTATGAGCTTATATGTAAATCATTGTATTACGGAATATCTTCACAAGAACATAACCTGGCTGAATTTTATTTCATAAAAGGAAATTATGCAATTTAAAACTTTTGACATATTGGACATACGGAAGGAAAATACATATGCCTTCTCCTTCACACTAGGCATACCTGTCCAGATCAAGACCATAGCAGTTTCACTGCCTATTTCTGAGCCTACTTCCCTAGCACCATAAGAAGATGCCTGGGATGAAAGAGTGATGAGTCCGTTTGACTCAGATTTTTCTGTGGTTTTATGTCATTATTGCAGCTGGAAAGAAGCTGGACAAAAGACTTTGACAGCTCATTAGGAGTTCCTTCGTGTCATATGAATAGCTGTATGGGAGGAGCTAACTGTGGATTATAGTGATCAATTCCTAACAGACTGAAATTTTCCACAACCACCAAATCTAACAGTCTCTGACACGATTTCTGACCTTTGAATCAAGCACTCAGCACTGTCCATGCTGACACTGACTGCTTGACTCAGAGACCACCCTGAACACTCTATAGCCTATACAAAATTTTCAATCTCATCCTTGGAGAGACATTTTAAACTGAAGAGTTCTAGGGATGTCAGCTGTCACTAGTATTAATTCTGACAGCTCTGGATATCTATGTGATTCAGGTAAATGTCTTCTGTAAGCATTGCTATGTTCTGAATAGAACAAGTTATCCATCGTGTTTTGGTGCTTTACTGCCTCAGGGCTGCCTGTGTGACATACTGTTTTAACTTCCAAAAGCACTTTTGTCTGAAAGATGCGTTTTAGCTCTTTAGTTTTTAAACAAACTAAACGGACAACTTTAGAACTAATCTTTCTCTTGAATGTTGTATACAGAATAAATTATTTTGGAGCTGAGATTCTTTAATAATGGTATTCAACCAGGGAAATGTATAACAAATGTGAGGAGAGAAAAAAGAGCATGCCAGTTGAGAGAATCCAGAAACAAGTTAAATATTTAAAACTAAAATTCTCATTGTATAAATAAGACATTACATGATTAAACAGAAAATATCTGTTTACTTTTTACTCATGGTGCTCTATTTGAGAAAACTTGCTGCTCTGAAGTCCTGATGCACAAATCTGTTAATGTTCATGGCAGTGGACTACAACTACCTAGTAAAATCCATAGTTGCAAGGTCAAATCTTGTTCATAATACTCAGATGAAGGCAGAGGCAATCCAGTGAATAAGGTGGATAAAATTTTACCTCCCCAGACCATTATAACCTTATAAAGTAAAGCTTGAAAAAACAATCAGGAGCAAAGATACAATGAAGATTAAAAATCTTTTCTGAGAATGGAGAAAATATATATACCCACAGAAAAGATATGCTAGCAGAAAGGTCAATAGGGATTTGATGCAGAAAAAACACTGAACATTTTGCAGAGATAGAAAGAATATATCTCAAATTATATAATAGGTTGTAAAATCAAGGCAATTATGATATTTTAACATTTCTAAGAATAAACTTTTTGTTGCAACATCTGAAAGTGACAATAAATTAAAAATTCCACCCCACAACATTTTTTAGTCATTTAAAAAGTCCCACTCCTAAGCTTTACAGCTTATATATTTTCTTAAGAACACCTAGCCCAGAAGGTTAGAGGTCAACATATATATGAATTATTTAGAATTGAGAAATAAAAACATTACATAGAGCAAACTCAGCATAACAGACAGATTTAGAGAATTCATAGCTAAGGCTAGACTGAAAAGAATGAAAGTATATAAGGCTGAAAAGCCACAATGTGGTTCTCAGACATCATTAATATTTACAGTGATAGTCTGTAGTTAACAAAGGACAAGAAGCCATTTGAGAACCTATGTAGCCAGGTTAGAGGAACTAGTATACTTAATTTAATTTAATTTATGCTTCAGCTTTTTGTATTTTCTCTCTTAGAATCACAGAATAGAATCATAGAATAGTTAGGGTTGGAAAGGACCTTAAGATCACCTAGTTCCAACCCCCCTGACATGGGCAGGGATGCCTCACTCTAGACCATGTTGCCCAGGGCTCTGTCCAACCTGGCCTTGAGCACTGCCAAGGTTGGAGCATTCACAACTTCCTTGGGCAACCCATTTCAGTGCCTCACCACCCTCACTGTAAAGAACTCCTTCCTTATATCTCTCCTGAACTTCCTCTGTTTCAGTTTAAAGCCATTACCCCTTGTCCTACCACTACAGTCCCTGATGATGAGTCCCTCCCCAGCATCTTTGTAGGCCCCCTTCAGATACTGGAAGGATGCTCTGAGGTCTCCATGCAGCCTTCTCTTCTTCAGGCTGAACGGCCCCAACTTTCTCAGCCTGTCTTCATATGGGAGGTGCTCCAGTCCTCTTATCATCCTCATGACCCTCCTCTGGACTTGCTCTAACAGCTCCATGTCCTTCTTCTGCTGAGGACACCAGAACTGGACACAGTACTCCAAGTGGGGTCTCACAGGAGCAGAGTAGAGGGGCAGGACCACCTCCTTTGACCTGCTGGTCATGCTTCTTTTGATGTAGGCCAGGATACGGTTGGTTTCTGGGCTGCAAGCACGCACTGAGGCTGGCTCATGTTCAGTTTCTCATCAACCAACATCCCCAAGTCCTTCTCCTCCGGGCTGCTCTGAATCTCTTCTCCATCCAACCTGTAGCTGTGCCTGCAGTTGCCCCGACCCAGGTGTAGGACCTTGCACTTGGCCTTGTTGAACTTCATGAGGTTGACATTGGCCACTTCTCAAGCATGTCCAGGTCCCTCTGGACGGCATCCCTTCCCTCCAGCATATCAACCAAACCACACAGCTTGGTGTCATCAGCAAACTTGCTGAGGGTGCACTCAATCCCACTGTCCATGTCACTGACAAAGATGTTGAACAAGACCAGTCCCAACACCGATCCCTGAGGAACATCATACAGTACTGGTCTCCAACTGAGACCAGTTTCACCACAACTCTTTGCATGAGGCCATCCAGTTGATTCTTTATCCATTGGGTAGTCCATCGTTCAAATTGATGTCTCTTCAATTTAGAGACAATCGTGTCATGAGGGACAGGGTTGAATGTTTTGCACAAGTCTGGGTAGATGATGTCAACTGCTTTGCCCCAATCCATCAGTTCCATAGCCCCATCTTCTTGTCAATGCTTAAGAAATAGACGCATAAAAGAGTAGAATCATCCACAGATAACCTGCTAATGGGTAGGATGCCATTCAGCTCAATCTTTGATGTAGTTATTAATGTGGATCTCAAGCAGGCTTTGAACAATGACTTATCTGTGAAATGTGATTCTGCTGTTATGACATTTATGACAGATGGGTCTTGTTTTCTCCTAACAGTAGACACATTTTTCCTTTGCAATAATGCAATACAAACACTTTCTCAAAAAAAAAAAAAAAAAAACAAAACCCAACAACTATATATGAAGAAAACTAATCTGTCAAAAGATTACCTGAAGGAGGGTTTATATACAGGAAATGTTCCAAGCCTTAAGGAGATGATGGTACATTACTTTAACTCACCTCCATCTGTCAGTGAAATAAGAAACATAAATGAATGAACAATGATTTAGTTACTACAGAGCCAGGAGGAATCCTATTTTAACCTCAGATTGAAATATTCTTTATTTAATTATCTGCCTGGGAGAAAATCACACTTCTTATGCCAAAATCCCATAAAAAATGATTGTAGAACTACAGTACAGTTGAGTTAAAATTTAAATATTGTTATTTTAATTTACTCTTAATTGAAATCCCTCCTAGAACACACCCATGAACACCTAGAAAATTGTCAAAACAGCATAAAAGTTACCCTGCTCAGGGCTTTAGTCTAACTGGAAGGCAGCCTGCAGTCCACGAACATTTACAGGAGGTGCCCTGAGTTCTCAGTGTCCAAGTGGGCATATTAAGAACTTTGAAATAAAATCTGCAAAATCTTGTATGCTAACCACTGAGCTAACATTGCAAAGTAGTCAAGAGTAATGGGACAACTAAACACAGCACACGCTAGGGGCCAGCTTTCATCATTTGCAGGGAATAGCCCATATAATAACTAGTCTCTGGAGTCATTCTGTCTCAGTGTCTGGTACAACGACATTTTGCTGCAGGTGAAACAGGAGAAAAGGAGGAAGTGCCATCAGGCTGCTGTATTGGTATTTCCTGAAGAAAGAAAAGACACTAAGTCTGGTACCAGAGATCTGAAACTGGAGTTCTGCACCACAAAATCCATTCACCACCAGGGCTCTAGAACAGAAAAAAGGAAGCACTGTCCACATGGTGTTAATTACCCTCTGCAATGCTTACACTCTTAAAGCTTGTAGGGTTTAAGCTTGACACTGAATTTGTAACTCTTAATATAATTTAGGCATATACTGGGTGACCTGGCTTTTAGCACTTGCAACAATCAAGGTTTAAACAAGTCTATGCCTGCTCTAGTGGGTACCAGGCTAACTTTGTTAGTGGAAAGATGTTCTAACAGAAAATTCAGGTAACTTCAGACACAGCAGCAAGAATGGGAATTCTTTTAATTTTATAATTCTGAATACACACAGTGAAAGTAGAAGTTAAATGCTTACCCTTGTGTTTCAGCTACTGGTCCTTACTTGGTATCTCTCAGTTAGATGCAGCTGACACAGGAAAAGTATCCACTAATTCACTGACCACCCAGTAGAGAGATCTCAACTGAATGACTTTGGGTGGCCATGCATTAGTTTGTAGACTAACCCTGGAAAGAGCCAAACCAAAACAGCCATATCAAGCAGCAGAGCCTCCAGCAGTCTTACTGGGATGTAACCAAAGCTCACCACATGTACAGAAACAGTACCACTACTTGAAACGTAGCATGAGCAATTCTGCTATGTATCTTTGACACATTATAACTCACCACAGAAAAATAATTTTACATAAGTAATAAAACATTGCTAGCAATCAATTCAGTGAAGAAACTTATCCTGATGATGTTAGGTTTTGTGTTCATACTTCCCTGGAGTTAGCTTTCCTTATTTCTTGCTGCAACATTCCCATTTAGTTTGTCTTTTACTCTTGGAAGAAAGAAAGAACTTACTCCTCATTGCACAGTAATAACTGGAATTAAGGTGACATTTACCTTTTCTAGTGCAATACTAGAGGTTGTGTAGGAGGAGTCTTGTTTGCTGCTGTATATTTATTTGTCATAGTTAATCCAAATACGAAGTGGGGATTTGCTATACCACTGCTGTACAGAACCTGGCTGCCCCTCTGCCTTATGTTGCATTGGAAATAAGAAGCTTCGTGCATCTTCATATTTGTTTTGTGTTATGGAACAGAAAGGTGTAGTCTGATGTCTTCTTGATCCTGTTCACCCATGATGTGGAAAAGAAGGGATAGGTAGCTGTAACCCTCTGTGACAAATGTTTCAGCTTTTGAAACTGTGTTGTGCTTACCTACATGGACAGTCTGTGTGACTCTCCCTCTGTCCTATTCTGTCACAGCTTGTAGAGGCTGTCACTTTCCCTTTAATCATATGTCTGCATATGATCTCTTATTACTCTGTTTGGGCCATTACAGATGCTCCACAGTACAGACTCCTGCTGGATTTTTGCAGAGCTGCTTTTTTGCCCTCACTGAAGGAATAACAATTTACAGTTTGTCCATACATCTTTGCTTTGCAAAAGCACTTCCCAAATTATTCTGGATAAGATTTTTCTATCTGAATATTACCACATATCTATGCATTTATCCAGGAGGAAAAAAAAATCATTTTACTTTAGACAAGACGCACAAAACTGAGGGTATTATTTTAACTTCCCAAACAGAGGGTCCTAAAATGAAAACTCATTTTGATGAGTTTGTAGTTTGCCTTTCCTATGTACTTTTACATAATATTTAAAGCTGGCTTTTTGAGCAAGATTACTTATTGTCGTGTTTGACATGAGAGAATAGATGGACTATTTTGACCTGCAAAATACCTGTGGGTCAGACTATATCATTCAGCAATGTTGCTTTTAAAAACAGAAACCAATAGACTTATTCCCAAACTATTATACTACCAGTTATTGTATCTATAAAACAGAAATGTTGGAAAGATTTTTTTTTCCCCACTGAATTTTCCTATGCACTATTTCAGATTGCCTATTAAATTATTTTTGCCTCCTATATATACACAGCACAGCAAAGCTTGTACTGTTGACATTAGTCCAAACATTGTATCAGCAAACTTTTGGCATTCCTACGAATTCCCAGTTATCTGAAACTCTACTAGGAACCTTATTTCTGTCAACTTTTAAGTGATCAGATAGGAAGGATTTAGCCTTTCCTAAGGCGGTTGCTCACATAGATGCAGGGCAATACCTTATGTTGTTGTGACCTCTGCTGGAGAAAAGAACAAGGCACATGTAGTCTATTTTTATTTTTTTTTTAAAATGCTTGGTTGGTTTTCGTTGGTTTTTTTTTTTACCAGAAAGGAAAAGGTTAATTTTTACTTCACTGTTCACTTTAAAACCATTTGTTATTATCCATTCAGTAATAGATTAATTCATATCTGGTGGCATGTACCAATGGTTAATTACTCACACACCTTGTGTGTGTGTGTACCTAGTACTAGAATAAAGTTCACTTTATTAGTAGCACCCAAGGATCCTAGTTAGATTTGGAACAGCTCTGGAGTGGGAGCCTCACAAACAGATAAAAAGGCAAAGCTATTCTAAAGAGATTAGGTATAGTTTGGGAGACAATACAGTCAGTAAGTTTGATAAGGAAAAATAGCTGAAAAAGAAGCGGCTAGGCAGATGGCAGACGAAGATGATAGTAGTAACTTTTCTTTTCATGAGTTAACTTTATCTTAATGCAGCAGTTATTCAAGTAAGTACACGTGGCATCCTTCTGCAGTCAGTAGGCTATTTACTAAACTCGTATTTAAATGATGGATTATGATCTCTGTAGTTGTAGTGACAGAGTGAATACAATAGAACTACAAGAAAGGTTCACAGAAAGAAGAAAAGGAAAAGAGCAGATTTTCCAGAATGTTAGAAAATACAAGAGACATGTCAGTGATATAATATAATCTTTAAAGGTAAATCTATCCAGCCTAAAATTGCTCAGGCAAATAATCCTATGTATTACCAATGGCTTTTTTCTAATGGTATTCTGCAAAATTGCGGAATGGAAATGAGTATGGGAAGTATAAAGCAGTAAGGGAAATGCATACACTGAGTAAGCAAATGTAATTTTAGCCTCTGAGTCAGGTAAATTCTGCTGTGAACTGTAAAGTGAAACAGAAAAAGAGCAAGAACAAGAGTAGTGGGACTTCTCTCAGCTATTTAACAAAACAGGAATGAAATCATAGAATCATAAAATGGTTTGATTTGGAAAGGACCTTAAGATCACCTAGTTCCAACCCCCCTGACATGGGCAATGATGCTTCACTCTAGACCATGTCACTCAAGGCTCTGTCCAACCTGGCCTTGAACACTGCCAGGGATGGAGCATTTACCATCTGTGTGGGCAACCTGTTCCAGTGTCTCACACCCTCACTGTAAAGAACTTCTTCCATATATCTAACCTGAACTTCCTCTGTTTCAGTTTAAACCCATTATGCCTTGTCCTATCGTTATAGTTCCTGATGAAGAGTCCCTCTCCATCACCCTTGTAGGCCCCCTTCAGGTACTGGAAGGCTGCTCTGAGGTCTCCACACAGCCTTCTCTTGCTGGATTCTCCCATGTGGGAATGACTTGGAGATTTCAGACAAAGAAACTGCTATCTGGATGCAGGGAAAGAAAGAATGAAGTAGTTTTGAGTAGTCAGGTTTCTTACCAAAGAAAACTTCCTTTGTTGATGAAATCATACATTACATTACATGCAAAAAGAAGGGGAAAAAAAGAAGAGACCTACATGAAATTGTGCAAACAAGACATGGAGCCCTAAGAGCTGATCCCATGTGTAAAAGAAGGTATACTTCTGATGACAGAAAAAGACTGAGTGCAGGCCTGCTCTTTAAACAACATTGGTTAAACACAAGACACCTACCCTCCTGTCTCAGCTGCAGATGACCATCCCAGCACAGTGCCACTAGTGTAATATATACAGCCTAACACACAGGGATTGCCGGTCCCATATGTCACATATTTCTTATAACAAAATATACATACAACTTACATATTTTTAATCTAGTTGCAGCTGGAACATAAGCTGATTTATGGTCCACCAACATCATTGTTATATGTGGTCATCAGAGATACTTAAAGGTGCCAGACTGGCGCTATACACTATTGACAAGAATATGCCTTTAGAATGGTACAAGAGATTTTAGCCTTTGTTGTCTGCAAGCAATGACAAGGCCGACAAGGCCAACAAGGTGTTTGGAAAAACATTCTCAATGTTTTGAATATGATTTCTTTAAACAAATTACTCTATCTTGCAGGCTTTCCAAAATGTACTTACATGCTAAAAATACACTTTACGCAAAGTATCCTTGTCACTGTCTGTCTACAGGGCAGTCATTGAGTGAACTAAAAAATGTACGACACTGAGAATATATTTGCTTCATCCTATTCTACCATAACGGAAGAGAAAGAAAAGGAAAGATTTCAAAATACCACATTTACCTTTAGTTAGCAAGAAAATAATGCCATGTTGATTACAATGAAATTCTGCTTCATACCATCACACTAAAGGGATCAAATAAGATATTAGATTGATGTAATTTACTGGTGGATATTGGTGTTTTGCTGAAGATTTGGTCTCTGTCTTTTGAGAACACCTGAAAGTATTTTAGAATATTTTGTTTCCTACAATTATTATGTAACACTTTGTATCTTTCTTCTGTTCACTTTTCCAAGTCTTAAGAAAGGGTTTATCTAGCTGAAAAAACAAGACACATTCCTTACACTGTTTTGGTTTTGAATAGAAGTAGCTTATGGTTTGTGGAGTCAATCACTTGGGATAAGCACATGTACAGTTCTGTAGTCAGAAAATTCAAAATTATAAATTAATGGCTTTCATGCATAGACTTTATATTGATCAAAAACTATTTGTTTTTAGAATTATGCAATTTAAATATCTCCTATTATTACTTTGTTTCCTATTCCAGTATTTTGAGACAATGGGGTATAACTGTTATGGACTACAGATCACAGGAATCAGAACTACAGATCAGGAATTTTTCTGATCTAATCCCAAGAAAGAGAGGAAAAAGGTGTTCCTATTTTATTTTGTAGGAAGTTCTAAAAAGTAGATTAAAAGTTTGGAATATTGGAATCTTTCCCCACAGCCATGGAAACCTGGAAAGGACATAGACAAAAGAATCAAATGGTAAGTGATAAGCATATTACAAACCTCATTATTTATTGTATGATAGCAATGCACACATGATCCAAATGATTTAAGCAGAAAATCAACCATAACCATAAGTTTTAGGAATTCTCTTTTCTTGTGCAATTTCAAAATTAAATAACCAATATTCTTCAAAATGCACATAACTGTGACAATAACTGCGACAATAACTGCACAGAGTAGTATGTGCAGATATACAAAACATCTTCCAACAAAAAGTCAAGGACAAAAATAAAGCCTCAGAAAAAGTGTGCAATACATTTTTTTATTATTATTATTATTTTTCTAACTCTTCAGCAGACATGATTCAGCTTTCTACGACTATGCACTGCAGCTGAAATGTAATGTTTCAAAAGAAAGGCTTATGGCTTACAAGCTCCTTTATTTAGGTCTTCATGCAAAGCAGGATAGAAGAGTCAAAATCTGAAGTGCAGGTCGGTATATTCAGGTGTTGCCTAGACTTTCAGAGAGCTCACACTTATTCCTACCTTGAATTACTATTAATGCCAAACATCTTTCAGATCTTTATACTAATGTAAAATCTTCTGATAGTGTAAATACAAGTGAATATTTCACTGGGAGTTCTTGTATCCAACTATGATAATGGTAGTACATTTGGGTCCCAGTCTTAGCAACATTTCTATTTGCAAACTGTCAAAGGGATATGTGATTTATGACACAATCTCCTATCACAGTGTTTAGACAAGAAGACAAAAAAGTACTATGATAAAAATATCTTAGTGCATTGTTTTTCGTTAACACAGACACATGTGAAATCCCTGGATAACCTTGCTATTTAGGTAGACGGCTGCATGTGATGGAGTATGGACATGAAGAGACAGCTTCTTGCTTGTGATACTAAGCAAAAGAAGCTAAAGTACAAGAGGACAGGAAGAGAGGGACAAGGCTGGGACTTGTTTCCTTTGCCGAGATTAAAGAACAGCTGCCTGGGACCAAGTATGTCTGATACCTGTGCTCAGAATGCGTTAGAGACACTAGCTGATCTGAAACAGATGGAGAAAACTGAGAACTCACAAAAAAGTGCACTTTCCCTTCTAAACTGACTATAATAATTTGACGAACAGCTAACACTGAATATGGTTATAATCTGGTAGGTAACATCAGTTATCACACACAGCCATTTTTATAGTCCAGTCTATAGACTGTAAACAACAGGTAAAGCAGAGTTTGCCACATCCATACAGAACCTTCAGTCACAACCCCCAGGTCCTTATTTAGTTTAGGTACATACTGGTTTTCATAGATTTTTTTTATAATCTACTATAATCTAAGGACCACCCACTGGGCATGGGCGGTCCTTAGATTACAATGACCTTTTCCACAGGAGGTAGCAGAATATTGTTTGTGTCACCATACTGGTTTTGGTGGGGTTTTGGTTGGTTGGGTTTTGGTTTTTGGTTTTTTTGGTTATTCAGTAATTCCAAGAAATAAATGCGGATTGGTTGTGTGGCATGGACAGCATAAATCTCATAGTGAACTCATACAGCCTCATTTTTCAACAAAAGACAAACAGAGCAGATGTTACCTGCTTCTGAAGTTAATCTCTAGCCATAATGAGTTTAACAGCATATTTTCCATGGAGGACTAAAAAGTGTAGCAAAGGATTCAGAATAGATAACTGCACCTAATTTTCCAGTAAGCATTTTTCAGGTTTTTTTAAACAATTCAGGATAATAAAATGATTCCTTGGGTTTAAATGTCTATCAGCTTTAAAACAGCTCGAAACCTCTGCAGATCTCCATGGACGTTATTACCGCAAGTACGATACTTGTTGTTTTCAGGTCCCAGCTACCACAAATCTAGTGTTAAAAAGGATATACTACAAGAAGTTATGTCTTGCACTTGCTGTGAATTCGGTCAAGTCTGGACTGTATTTTCATCCTTCTGCTTTCTGTTCCTCTAAGAACATTGCACAGTCCTGGGGTAGGACTCTGTCTATGAGTAAAATAGTTATTTAAAGCAGAAAAAAAAAGAAAGTCAAATAGGAGAAGGGAGATGTATTCAATAATCATAATTTTACAGAAATTGTAATTTTCACAAGTCAGTAAGAGATTAAATCCTTGACAAGGACTTCAAAACATTTTCAAGGTCCCTCTGTACCAGTACACTAATATAGTGAAGTGCATTTTTATTATGCAGAAAAACTGAAAGAAGGTAGATTTAGATTAATAGTGGGAAGAAGTTTCTTGCTGTGAGGGTGGTGAGGCACTAGAACAGGTTGTCCAGAGAAGCTGTGGATGCCCTATGCTAGGAATTGTTCAAGGTCAGGTTGGGCAGGGCTTTTAGCAACCTGGTCTGGTGAATGGTGTCCCTTCGCAGGGCAGGACAGTTAGAACTAGATGGTCTTCAATGTCCCATCCAAGCCAATCCATTCTATGATTCTATGAAAATTATATAAAATGTTCAGCCAAATGTTATGAAGATGGCATGTAAATTGAGCAGAGGAAGATGTGTGACATGGTAAAATGCACTGACCCCTGATTTCACTGAGGGTAATTGGATAATGAGCTCTAAGGTATCCTTAGCACAGTTTGCAGGTCTAACATAGAAGAAAGAAAATAGCATATGTGCCATCAGTGAATATAAAATGTATGTTGTTTCTATAAGCAAGATCGTTTTCCTTGATTTGAATCACAGAAAGTTTTATTCCTGTTATCAAGAGCATTTGTTACCTGTTCAGAACAGTACAAGACTCAAACAGAGGAGTAGCTGGGTGAAGGTTGCATGAGGTGCTTTTTCAAAAACAGCAGAGATGAAAAATTTGAACTGAAAGACTTGTTTTAGAAATAGATAGAGAAAGGTTGTACAGAAAGGAAATGTGACTTGAAATCTGATAATGCAAAATTATCGAAATTATTGTAAAAGTTTCAAAATTACTTTTACAAAGTAAATATTATGTTCAGTATGTTTTCTTAAAGGTGAACTTAGTATAGAACATCGAAATGTACAAGATCACATCTTGTCTGCTGAATTGATGTTATATTTTCCATACAATGTCAAGCAATTAAACAGAACTAAACCAGTAAGCTTTGAAAGCACAGCTTCATGAAACACAGTGATGAAAAACCTTTACTTAGAGGTACCAAAGATTAAGAATAAATATCTCATTTTCAGTCACAGCAGTCTGATGCTGATCACAGGGTATGAACAACATCTTGTCTTGTTATTGTTACTCATTCTGGCTATTACGTACTCAATGCATACACAGATGCATTCTGAGAACACATTTATTGTTGAAAATCAATGCAGCATACAGATCTAACAAAAATTGCCCCAAATAATTTTATCTGGTGGATTCCTTGCTGTGTCTCTCTCCCATTCATGTTGTAAAGCAATCCCACAAAATTGAATACTAAGCCTACTAATAATGATAAAGCCTTTAATACGCACAGAAAATTTTTAGTCCCAACAGAACAAGGAATCCTTATTAAGATCTCTGCATGCAGCATGAACCTCTTTCTACATTTCAGGGAACCAGACTGCATCAAACTCAGTTTACAACTCCAATTTGTTCCAACGCCCCTTGGAAAACACAGATAGATTACCAAGTAATAATTTTTAAAGACAGTTGCTTCTTTTTCCTAAGGAATATCCACTGTTTACATATTACAAAATGTTAAAAACAGTGAGCTAAAACCTCTGTGAAAATCAGTGTCTCATGATAGATCAATCCCAGCTTGTAGGAATAGGTTTATTTTAAAAGCATGGAAGCACAAGATCACTGGGGCCCAGGCTTAACTGACAGTATTATAAATTTCTAGGCTAAAAACATGTGCAGATTAAAAATTAATCATGTTAGAAGAAGATTTCAAATTAATAGTTTGAATTACTTTACTTTTCCCATGTCTGAAATCCATAGATTAGAAATCTTATCTGAGAAAGATGAAATCGTTTACACTGTACTTAACTGTACTTATCTCTAAGTTCAAGACTTCCTGCATCCACACCCCAGATGCAGACATGCCTCTGAATCCAGTCTGAAGGCATTTGTTCTTTCCCTTAGTAACAACATTTCCAGTCTGTGCATTAGAAAAGCCACTTCCTTGTAGCTATTGCAATCCGTGTTTCTTCTTATCTGGTTATCAGTGCTCAGTGCTTACACATAGAACAGCTATGATGGTACTCACTAAAGGTCTGATTGGTCGAATATCTTATCTCCAGCTGATAGCAGGTGTTTATGGAAGCAGTACAAGAGTCAAGGCAAAGTGAACTTTCCCTTAATCTATCCTCCTAGGTTCTCGCAATTGATTCAAAGACTGCCTGAGCTGAAAATTACATCTGGATCATTGTGGTTTACAGACCTACATGGTCTATACTGGAGGTATTTTGTAAGCCTTTTTCACAGTTTAGTTACACAATTAAAGTTCCACAATTCAATTATATGGAGGTTGTTTTGTGATGTCACAGACTTGTTTCATACTGAGATATGGTTCGTTTTTCTACTGTACAAAATGGACCTCTAAACAAGGCAGCTATATTTCCACAAAACCTATGAGACTGGGACCTGTTCTACCCTGGACTCTAGAGAGGCCAATACAAATGTGCAACATAGATCCACAGAGAAGATTATACAGCACATATTCTTATGCAGTACAAAGTGTTCCTGTATCATAACACAATCCTGTATGCATCTGGGGGAAATTATTGTGTAACTGTCTTATGTCTCTTCCTCAAATATATTTTTTTGCACATGAGATATTTCTTCAACACTTTGATTTTTCAAATTTAATTTTAGTCTTTCAGAATGTGCTAAAACTATTATTAGCTAGAAGTTGTACTGTGATGGGAGTTAATTTTTTTTCATAGCAACAGTCAGAAAATTGCCTTTCTTTAACCTTTTAAATACTTTCCCAAAGACTTCAGGCATAGTCATTCAGCTTTTGAAAAGATCCTGGTTTTCTCATGTACAATCTGAAATCTTTGGGTGATCATATCTCACCTGCAGAAGACAAGAAATATGCAGTGTTTAAATATAACTGACTCTCAAATAAATTATACGGAGGTATGTTTCCAATGAACTGTCCTTCTAAGAAAAAGGAAAAGATCGTAAGGACACACTTTCAAGCTTTTAAGAAAACAATCAATTGAATACAAAATATTAATCATTCTTCTAATAAATATCTTCCAATAAATATCCTTAAGTTTGGTAACCTACAGACACAGACAACACATTTTTGCAGTGTTTTCAAATGCAGGAAGACATATGCAATGTTTCCTTCTGAAGCATCACATCCTGAAAAAAATGAAGCGTGTAGGCATGCACATGAAGATTTACAACAAACACAGGCAGGGTTTTGCGCTTGCAAGTGTGTTTGGATTTAGGACTGCTCTTCTATCCCTTAGCGTCTTTCATCATATCACACTGTGCTTCAGGCTCTTTATCTGTAGTTGGGAGGGCCCACGCCTGGGAAGCGTGTGTTTCCAGGTGGATGGCCCGGCATTCCATATCCCCTGGGTGCTGGTGGCCTTGTGACAGCTATGGATGGAGGAGGAAGATTTCCTCCTCTGCTCTGTGGGAGATAGTGGCCATTCAGATCAGGACCTGCATGCTGGAGTGCCTGAGAGGAGTTGGCTTCTTGTGGCTGTCCTGTCTTCTTTGCTTCATTGCCACCCTGTTCTTTCTTGTTATCTGCAATGTGTTTGAGAACAGAATTAAAACATAAACATGCAAAACAGAAATTCCCAGATAGGGAAATCCTTCAGTACACCCCAGAGTGTGCTGAAAAGTCCTGGGCCTCCCCTGCCAACAGCCTGAAATCAAGGTAATGCACCTTCACAATCTTTGCACCCTCTTTTCCCTCCAGTCCTTTCTGCAAGGCCCAGTGGAAGAAAGTGGAAGTTTTCCCCAGACAGCTATATGCACTCAGATATAACCTCTAAATGGTGATGAAGGTAGCAATTTCAGAGTTAAGCAGGCAGGTTTTTAGGCTGCAGATGTGCCTTGCATGTGGTTCTTCCAAAGACAGTCATCTCCAATCTGGGTTGCTTGAGCCTATACTGACTGAATGGCATGCATGCATGATGTGGGAAGTCTAGCATTGTCTGGGGGAAAAAGAAGCAGCCTATGATATTCTTCAGAACAGACTGATATCTGCCTGACCAAGCTAGGCTTTCTAGTAAGGATTGCTACCATACTTTGTTCTCACTGCACCTTCTCCTAGTGAACACGGCACAGAGGACAAACGCTGTCCTGAGCAGCCCTGGATCAATGAAATACAAGAGGAAGGTGCAAGATTTGGACCTGACTGGTTTGTGATGGGTAAGAGGGATCACTGACATTCAGACCAGGCTTTAACTGTTGGTCATTGGGGTTTTTTTTTGCAGGGCTGTGATCTTGTGACTCACTATAGCTTTGTTACAGGATTTTTTATTTAGGCATTGCCTGGTGTGAAATAATGTTATAGTGTTTCTTAAATGAACGAAAGAAAGAAAGATGGACTGGATTTTAAGCTAATACTTGTGATTCAATATTGTGAATATCTTTCAGGAGATTATGGCAAAGGAAAGTCATGGCAGTGAGCAAGAATATGGCCTGGCGTACATGAATTCTTTATATTGAGGAGTTCAAAACAGTCTTTACCTTGGTTTGAGGTGGATTCATCTGGTTTGCCTCCTTTTTGCTGTGGTGGTTCTGTCTCAAAAGGATTTTCATCTTGTTCATTTGATTTTTGTGCCTTTTGTTTATTTCTTCTTTTATTTTCTTCTGCTTGCTAATGATGGGGAGAGAGAGAAGGCATCTTTCAGTGATCTGAACAGCTTCTCTAATATTTAGTAAACCCAAAAATCAATAGTTCTTTAATCCTTACACTTTGTAGCTTCTTTTTAAGTTCCAAGTTTGCTTCCTTGTATGATTTGGATGTAGCGTTGAGATAATAAATACTCAGGCTAAATTTAAAGCAAAACAATTCGTTGTTAGGTAATGTTTTAAATATAAAGACTCTTACAACATTTCTATAGCAACAACTACAGTTGTGTTAATATAAAGTCAGTATTTTTTCCTCATTTATCATGCCAAATCAGTAGTAGTATTTTGACAATAAGCAATATGCTTCCTCACAGTATGAGAAAGGCTGGGGAAAAAACACTGAAAAAGAATTGCTGTCTTTCAATACCCTACATTCAACCTTGTAGTAGCTAAGCAAGATGATCCATAAAGCAAAGCCTGACTGTGCCTTGCATTTTTCTTCATTTTTTAAAAGTTTTCTTTATTTATTTTTAGTATCTTTGCATGTGACCATTCCAGGAAAGTAATAGTACTCGAGGAAAAAAAAAAAAAGGAAAATCAGTGTGGATCGACCACGTTTTCAGAGGACAGTCTGGATTCTTTGTTTTTCTAGCCATGGTTATAATAGAATATGTTGTTAAGTGAATCTTGGCAAAATTTCATCTCAGAATTTCTTATGTAAAATCCTTTTGCAATATCTATTGTATTCTGTAATCTTCTCTGTATTTATTGGCAGTTCTACAATGAAGATTTAAATCCCAGCTCATCTCTACATAGAATTATTTTTTAGATCAGAAGTATGTTAAATAATCCTATATATGTATACAGCATTTTAAAATGCGTTTAAAAGCAAGACTCAATGCAGTTTCTAAGAAAGACTATTCTCGGGTCATTATTCTTTATTAGGTACTGACTGGCTTACAAAAAATGTCTCCTAGCCCTATTTCATAAAGTCTCCAACTCTCAGTCTCATTCCCCTGTCCCAACAGCATAGAGGACATTGTTTATCAAGGAAAGGCCAAGGAACTGAATAACGGACTCGTTGAAAGTTACTGAGAAATAACTCTGCTCCATGGTGAATGGTCATGTTTCTATTGAACTTGCTAAGGATGTAAGATGTGTTATTCTGCCTACTGGACAAGCTGATCAAAGCCACAGCACTTCAGATCCCCTATAGGCTTTTGCATTTTAATAGCTTTTCCATTATTGTGGCAACAACAGCATTTTTGAAAAGCAATAACAAAAACTAGAAGAAAGGCATTGAACACAAAAGAGATATTACCCTTTGTGCAAAGGCACATTAGTTATGATCAAATAAAAGGCTCATGAATTCTTCAAGTCCCTCACCACAGGGCAATCAGCACTGAATTTAATTAGATATTCAGGCAGTGAAGATTCAGAGTGGAAAAAAAAAGCAAGCTTTGTGTTAATATTCTATACGTACACCATCAGCAATATAAAAGGTAGGACAAGTCCAGGGTTAGAGGCATAACCAAACACTTTCCCAAACCAGGAAGGGAAGTCATGCTCCAGAGTTTCTGATATGACTTCAAACATTCTAGTCTTCCCACTATTAAATAGAAAATTTGACAACATATCACGTACAAATATTATGGTAAAGTCAATGCAGTCATACGAATATATAGGTTAATCACATCAAACCTGGGAAAAGAACAATAAACTAAATGTTAACATTATTTAAAGCTTGACACTCTGAAAGGAGTGTTTTTTAAAATAGTATCAATGATCTTATTATTGCTTTGATAAATACAATTTTCTGCCTTATCAGAATTTTTGGCTTTTCACGTAATTCTTCATCTTATACTGACTATTGCACGTGGCTAGAAGCAATCTCCCAGTTATTTTGCTTTGGCCAAAGTTAATGTGGCAAGACTTCTGTTCCTTTATAAAGTGCACTGGGGATTGTGTAGATATCATTGTATTCACAACAGTAATGCATTATTCAAAGCTTTCATTGGAATCAGGATGTCTCTTTTACTATTCTCCTTGCCTTGCTTTCATAATACTCTGTTCAAACCAAAGGCTAAAGTCTTCTAAATTTTTAATTTCATATATTGACTGTTCTGTACTCATTATCGTTGCATGTTATACTACCTGACAAGCAAAGGTGGTGAAAATAGTCCTGGACTTTCTGGGTAGTGTGCACAGGAGAAAATGCGGCAACATCTAAGCTAGATTGAATGCAAGGCACATGTTTGCCCAGGCAAGGCAGGCCTAAGGTTTTAGAAGGGACTGATGAACATGAAGGTCTTGAAGACTTCGGAACTAGAATTAGCTTCACAGCTGTAGCACAGACACATGAAATACTGTGTCAGATGGAGAGAGTCACAGCAGCCAAAGATTGCATCACTATACATTTACCACACCACCATACATTCTGGTACTCCCCTTCTATGCATATGCAGACATTTCCTGAAAGCCATCAACTTCAAGCCAGCAGACCAGACATGCATAATAAGTCACTGCTTTCCTCCTAAAGAATAATTTCTGGTGTAATGACATTTTTTTACATTAAAACTTCCTAAAATAAAGGTTTTCTGTTCTACACTTCAAATAAACTTTCTAGGGAATTGCACAGTTTTATAGGATTCCAGCTTCAGGAATTATCCACAATGAGAAATGTGATACAATTAAACAGCCAACCAGGTGCTAACACTTATAGAAGCTGCATCATTCACTGTGATGGGATAAGGCAGTTCATTACATTAATAACAAAAGATGGATTCAGAACACAAAAAACCTGAAAGGACCACAGTCAAAAGATGGTGGGATGGAGACAATGGTGTACACAGCAGGCAGTGTGGAGAGAAAGAGGATGAAAAGCAGCATGGCCATATAAAAGTTATTGGATCTGGAAGCCTTGAAGACCCTCTCTTGGGGAACGTTGCAGCACATTACTGCCCAGCACTGCAGGTACATCGAAGTGTGGAGGCGGAATACGTTGATCGCTGGGAGACATGGAGCGTAAAAAGATCCCATCCTAGGAAAAAGCAAATAAAAAAGTTACCGCTTTGTTGTTGTACTTCTGTCTTCCTAGTTATGCCACCTGTTCCCATGTCAACGTGTTTTGCAGCCATATGCACTGCACACTCAGAAATCAAGTTCATAAAACCATCGTTTTTTGGGCTTTTTTTTACTGGTCTTTTCTCTTCAGTCTTGCTTTAAGAAGAACTGGAGGTTTTTGGAGCTAATTCTCCATATGAACTTTTTGTTTCAAAGTTGCAAAGCCCTCTTTCTCCGCAAATTAAGTGATCACCTGATTAAGTGCTATCTGCTCCTACTTTGTCGCTTTAATTTAGGTAGCACTTCACTTGTGTTTTATAAGAAAACCCAATAGCTCTAAAGCTAGGTATTACTAAAATAATTTAGTTTTCTCTTGTTTTTCCCTTGGTACATATGGTTGCGATGTTATGGCACTGAAACAGTTACAACAATTTTATGTTATCACACCTTGTTTCCTGTGCCATGCTGACTGAAGTGCAATTACTTTCATTTGCCTGGTCAAAAGATACAGAATGTAAAAGATCAGGAATCTACTTTTTCCTTAATCATTGTCATATTCGCAGCCTCTTTCTTTGATGTGTTTCTGTGGCACTTCTTTGACATACACACAAACTTTGGGCTTTACAGAAGTGGGAGCTTTGACCAAGCAGGAAGTCTGATCACCAGAGTCAATTTAAAGGGGAAAAACTGAGCCTTAGCAAGAATTAACTTTGAGAAGTCAACAGCCCTTAAGGAGGATAATTCCTGAGGAAGACTGGGCATCTTGCATGACAGCTCTACACGCTGGTATCTTTTACAACTCATGTAAAGTTCAAAGCCAGGATGAAACGTAGACCTCTTGTCCTCTACAGCTAAGGATTAATACTGCAGCAGCAGCGTTTTATAGACATTCATATGCCTGCACGGATAAGAGTACATACATTTGTTTTAAGGGTTTTTTTCACACGGGACACATGGGAAAAGAGTGGTAAGGTATTTTGAAAGGCTGAATTTCAAAGCAAAACAGTACTGGCTAGGTGCTTGCTCTAGCTAGCAGACAGTACAAAAATAAGATTCACCTTTGTAGCTTTTTACTGGTTGGTCTTACCAGCTCATTGCAAAACCCTGATTCATCTGGTCTAATAATCTTAGTTCAGAACTAGTTTTGAAGTGGTCTCACTGACTGCTGTCTACCAAAGTTTGATATATACTGTGTTACACTTCCATCAAAGTAAAGCAATGGGACAGGATCAGCATTTCAGAAGAATCTTTCATAGATACAGCAGTCCTGAAGATGCAACATGCTTTGCCACACCTACCAGATCATGCCTTGGTTAAAGATCAGTCCCAGCACATTTCCACTTATATCAAATTCAGAATATGATGGCTGAAAGAAATAATACAGATGCTTTCATTAGGCTTGAAGTAAAACTTTTAAGATGACTTGCAGTAGATTACAACTGTCCAGCGTACTGGCATTGTGTTGTAAAGCCTCTTGTTGCATCTTACCAGTGAATCATGAAACAAATTAATGACTCAAGACCATCATGCAGACTTTAACACAGCTTGTGGTATGTTACTGAAAAACTTTTTGAGATTTCTTTGGAGAAAGCACTAATGGAGAATTAAAAATAATTCTGAGTAATAGGTAAATTGCAAAACTGTTCAGAAACATGCTACTGGAGTGGCTAGTGGTGGTCAGCCCATGTGCCCTCTGATACAGTACCAGCCATGAGGCTGCTGTGATTTAATTCCCATTTGAACTATAACAGTATCTTTCATATTTTAAGTTACACTGTTGAAGAATTCCTCTTAAACATTGATTGATGTTGCCAATCATTGTCTTCCCTGCTTAAAATTAGTATCTTCTTATTTGAGTGTGTTTGTTTGTTTCAAATTTTTACTTCAAAATTCAGCTATTTGGACTTGTTATCACTTTGTCTGTGGAAGAAAGCACAGTATCATCAATTTTTGTTTACAGTATAGACACAACAGATAATTCTTTAGTCTTATATTTCTGAACTATTCATCTGACCCTTTCATTCTGGCTTTTCAAATATTTAATCTTTTCCACATCTCTTCTTTTACCTTATTTATTAGTGTCTAATTCATGAACACTTCCATTTGCAAACATTGAATACACTACATTTGAAGAATGACTGAAAGACACACGCACATATGAGTTTGTGCACATGTGAATCAGAACAAAACTTTCTGGTAAGAAATTGTAGCTGTAATCTTTTGCTTTCCAGCTAGATGTCTGATTCAGGCATATTATTCATATGGCTTTTCACTGTCACAAGTTCTGATTTAATCAGCTTTCTCAGAAAGTTTTGTTACAGCATAGCTGGTGATTTGCATGATCACCACAGTAGGTGGACAAAAAGATCATGAATAATGTGTATTTACCAGGTATTAATTAAATGGATGACTGGTAGAGAGAGGAAAGTGCATGACGTACAAAACCAACTATTTCTGTATGGCTGAACCAAGACAAAATTGCTCTATTAAAATCATCAGTTAAAGTCATAATTTTGAATTGTACTATGTTATACTTTTGGAGAGCCCCTACAATCCTCCTGTGCATTTTTGTGTATATGTACAGAGATATATGTATATGTTTACAGCAAACTGCTATGTTTATGTTGCACATGTTTAGGAATCTGCTTCTATATGAGGACAGTTTAAATAGATCACTAGTATTCAACTGGAAAGCTATTGACTAAGAGGAGCTGTATAGAAAGCTAGAATATAACAACTGACATGGAGACAAGAATAGGCTCATACAGAATCAAATAATGTGTGACTCTTCTTCCTAACATGGGGGGTAACATTAACAAATAATCTGAAATTTATTCTTTAAACAAAAAAAAAAGTGGTTTTCCACGCTACATGCAAGTTAATTTCTGGAATTTTTTGCCAAAGGACATTTCGGTTGTCAAAATACTTAGTCTAAAAATTAATGGATAATAGGTACACCATGGACACTAATCACAGAGATACAAGTAGATCTACTTCCTAGGGAAGATTTTAAACTCAGATAATTCCAGAAATTCAGCAATTTCCAGTTTGCATTTTCACTTCTGGCTTTTGTTTCAGGCAGCTTACTGGACCTGAGGACCATAATAGACCAAACCATTACAGCCACTCTTATAAGCTGCCAAATAAAAATGTCAGTAATAAATTTGTTTCAACATCCCTAACAAGCAGATGTGTTGTTGACACTTTAAGAACAAAAATATATAATGGAAATAAATATCCCCCTTTTGCTGGATAAACATGCCACAACTTCCTTTAAGAGTGTTGAAGCCCTTGTGTGTGGGCTGTGAGTTTCACTCTTGCTGCTTATCACCTCTATCTTCTTCAATTTGTATATGGATGAATGATCAGAAAGAAGGATGGCATCTGTGTAGCTCTTTAGTCTAGATCCTTCATTAAAGCTCTTTCCTTTATAGGCTCTGCTCTATTGATTGAATTACTGTATTATATTCTCTTAACATCCCTAATGGCAACAAAAAAACAAGAGAAAAAAATTAAGTCTGAAGTGTTAATGGATGAATGTATGCATCTTCATCTGACAACTGGCACTCCCAGTTGAAGCAAAAATGTCCTGTAGTTTACTGTGTGTCTCTCAACATTGGAAGATTCAGGCATTTCACAAAAAATACATCTAGTAGCCCCATCCAGCTGTTCAGGATGCCCAGGGTCATCTAAAATAGCACTAGGCACCTCTGGCTGGGAAGGTCATGAAAAAAAAACCGAGTTCCTGGAAAAAAGGTAGCTGATTCAGTGAAAACAGCAAGAACAAAGAAGCTTCTGGAAGCCCAAATGGAACCCAAATCATCCTTCATGAAGAGTCAAACCTGAAAGATATCCTACAATCTGCAGGATGGCTTTTAGGCTTGCATTCGTTCAGGCTCTTTCATTGATTGTGGATATCCTGAAAGGGAAAAGATCCAGGCTATCACTTCAACATGTTTGGAAAATATGTTTGAGCCATTTCTTGTCAGATATAGCTTTGGCTACAGTGATTGATGTGTTCCCCACATCCAGCCTTAGCTATTGCGACAACTGTGGAACATCTGAAAATATGAAGAAGCTCCAAATGCAGTCTAAATATATGAAAATATGCAGTTCCAAAAGCTGTATTGGCTCTCTGCCCAAGCTGTATTGAATTTTCTTCATTTGATTTTGATATTACAAGGGTTATAACTTGTTTGTCCAAAACGATCAGCTGGTAGTCTTTGTTTCCAGCCCTACATCAGCCCTGTTCGAGACACACTGTAGAATTAAGAGAGAGAAATCTAAACTTTGCTATAAAGCCCAAAATTTCATGGGGCCCAGCCAACAATGAGATTGCTATACCAGAAAACTGTGCTTTATTTGTTTTTCTTAAAAAAAGGCACAAAAAATTTCTCTTCCTCTAGAAAATTATCATTTCCTGAGAGGCTACTTTTAGTTAAAAAAAGAAATTTGTACATGTGTGAATTAAAAATTTTGAGGAAAGGAGGACTAAAAGATGGCAGAACAGCTACTTTGGCTGCTCATGCAGATGACATTAAATAACCTAGCTCTTTTCCATACCTCTTGAAAAGTACAAAAAAGCTTCTAGATTTTCACAAGCTCTGCCAGTACCCTGACTACCAGTTAAGAGATGAAAAAGCAGCATCAGACATTACAGTGTAGGTATGTTAGCTGGCTATGGTAACCTAGCTCAGTTCTGTGTAAAAGAGTGGAAGTCTCATTCCCAAGTGAAGAGCTCTACACCCACTTATGTTATAGGACTTACTACATTTATATCAGGTACATTACTTCTAGGAAAAATATATAATAAGATTTCTAGAATAAGTTCTTTCATAGTTTTCTCCACTAACACTGTGTGCTAGAAGGCCCTATCCAAAATCCTGTAGAAATCAATGAGATTGTATTCTGTGGAACACGGAATAAGTCTTAAAATTGGAAATGTGTGAAAAATGTGTACCCAGTCTTCTTACACTATCCAATGAAAAAAAAACCCAACATTTCCTAAGGCTAAAGAATAACACAAACATTCAGGCACAAGCAAATTCTGAGAAAAACTAACACAATGCTGTTCAGGTATTTTGAAGGTGATGTGCCTAGCAAGCTGTTAATTCTGTAGGATTGAAAGGAAAATGTAAGTTACTACAAAAATGTGAAGTGATAATCTGACAAAGGCATTTAAAAATAGCAAATCAGATACTTACAAATCCATACTCCAAGTCCCAGCACCAGCAGTAATTGAAAAACCTAACAAAAACAGCTCTCAAGAAATCACCAATTAGAATTGTGATGTATGTTGTCATCGTGTCGGAGACAGTCAGCCGCACAAATTCCTGTTAGAGCAATATTTTGGTTGAAGCAATTAAATAATTACAATAATAATGAAACACTGGACTACATCCCTAATTGTGCTTACCCTGCTTCAACACGGAAAAGACTGCTTCTGCTCTACATTCACCAATTATGAGAAATGCCAGGAGAAAAACTGCCCCTCATTTGCCAGAGGTATGCTTTGCTCTAATTTGTGCTCATATTATCAGATGAGATTTTCAGTGTATGATTAGACTGGGAAAGGCTTCCAGCCAAGATCGCTGCTATAACAGAAAGCTGAGCTGATATCTTAAACTGCTTTTGATCTCTTTGACTGTGGGAAAATTTAATAAAAAAGGAGTGGCTTCTTTCTCAAGGAGCACAAACTCCCAGTATATATGGAGAGGAAAGAAGAAAATCTTAATGGAAGTTCTCATTCCTCCACTTTTAGTAAATAAACTAAACCCTGCTGTAACAGGCCTTACCCTATAGCCTAAAAGGCTATTACTCTCCCTCATCTGAAATTAAGGAGAAAATTAGTGCAGTGATGAGCTCTTCATGTTCTTAGTTTATTATTCAGTGTCACCAAAAAGAACAGAGGGGCTTTTTTCCTCCCTGATGCTCCACGATAGTGATACATTCAGTCATGAGGCGAGATGATCAAAGTGATAGAACAGAAAACATTGTCATTCAGTGACGATTTCATTCTCATGCACAAAACAACAATGGGGCATGAGCAAATAGAGGAAAGGGGGCTGTTAAAAATATTTTTAAATTACATTTTGTATTAATAATGAATCAAAAAAATGACTGAGCAGATTTACGATTAGCTACTATTGTTCTTTCGCATTTTGTTACTTGGTTATAGACAGAGATGCCTTCTCAAAAGTACATTGCTCTAACAGCTTAGATGTATTTCCTTACTGAGCTACTTCATTTTTTATAGACCTTTTCTATAGGTCTGTAGTGATCACAAACAGATACTGCCTTATCAGAATTCTAATAAGATTTACCACATTTATTAGGGCTTGTGTCAAACACAGCTTCTCAAAATTGCTAAACAGGTTTTGCAAGACAAATATGGGATAAGGAAGAAGGTAAATGAAAAGAACAGTGAAAAGAAGCGGGTAAAAATGTTTTAGCTCAGGAAAAAGTCCCACATTGTGCTTTTCCTCACATTTTCCTCACCTTAACTCCACTTACTAGCAGAAATAAAGAGGGTTTAGATACCATACCTTGTAACAGATAATGACCTGTTTTCAAATATGAGCTCAAGCAGTTACATTACCTGTCCTACCATAGTTTCCCAGCACGGCCCTCTGGGGACATCTGCAGGGTCCACCTGTATTGGAGGAGCAGTAGAATTTTCTGGAATAGTACCATTGTACAGACTAGCTTCCCATATTGTCATGTTATACTTGACTATCTTTTCTTCTTCCAACTAAGTAAAGAAAGAAATGGGGTGGAAAAAAATACAGCATGAGCTTGTTATCAACTCACAACCTTTTTTACTCCAAAACTCCCATTACCAACTCAGGCATGGACATGATTTACAGTACAGAAAGAAAAGAACATCTTTCACTTGTATGTCTGTGACTGGCTGGAAATCCTCATCCTTGCCCATCTACATATTAAAATCAGTGAAGGGGATTAAATAGCTTGCCTTGAGATTGATTTCATCCATTAAGGCAATAATGAAAGTGTAGAGATTGCCAAGAAAAAGAGCAAAGATTCGTCCCAGCTGCCATCTTAGAGCTATTCGAGGGTGGTAGTTTTCCAGAGAACTGATTACATCAAATAAAGTTGGACAGAACATTCCTAAAAGTGACATAACCATGTTCACCTAAGAGAGGAAAAAAAGGGAAACAAAAAGTTTATACGGAAATGTTACAGGCAAGTGCTTTTGTAATAATTGATTTGAGTGTACTGTGTATTTCCATTACTACCTTTCATTTAATGAAAAACAAAATCCACTCTGGGAGTCACAAGATGTTTTCAGAAAGGAAGAAAAGGATGGAAAGTTGGTTGTTACCTTCTGCAGATGGATATGTGATATTTTTTTTTTTTTTTAATTTTCCATTTCACTTAAAAATAATCAAATGTTAATTATTCTGACTAGAATGTATATTTAAAACAAAATTCTGCTATCAGAGAACTTAGCAAAATCTACTTCCAGTACTGTTTTATGCCACGTCTCTACCATGTCTTCCCAATAGACGTAGATATTCTATAGAAAGATTCCTTCAGAAATACTGCATTAAGTCATATTTATCTGAGATCTCACCCAAAATTAATCATAGATGTCACAAATCACGAAATTATTGAATATCTCAAGTTGGAAGAGTCTCATAAGCATTATCAAGTCCAACTCTCTGCTCCTTGCAGGACTACCTAAAAAATACAACTAAGAGCATCATCCAGAGGCTCCTTGAACTCTAATAGGTTTGTTGTCAATCGCTTCCCTGGGGAGCTAGTTCCAGTGACCAAACACCCTCTCTGTGAAGAACCTTTTCCTAACATCCAATATGACCTTCCTCTGATGCAGCTTCATTCCATTTCCTCATGTCCTATTTCTGGTCACCAAAGAGAGGAGATCAGCGCCTCTTCCTCCACTCCACCACTTGAGGAAGTTGTAGACTGCCATGAGATCGCCTCTTGAAGATGAACAAGCCAAGTGACCTCAGCCATTCTTCATCAGTCTGGCCCTCAAGACCTTTCACCATCTTGGTCACTCTCCTCTGAACACACTCTTAGTAATCTGATTTCCTCAAATTAAGGAGCTCAAAACTGCACACAGTGCTCAAGGTGAGGCTGCACCAGAACAGTGTGGAGTGGGACAATCACCTCTCTCAACAGGCTGACTATGGCCGGATGCACTCCAGGACATGGTTGAGCCTCTTGGCTGCCAGGTCACGCTGCTGACTCATATTCAACTTGCCATGAACACAAACCCCCAGGTTTCTTTCCACGAGGCTGCTCCCCAGCGTCTCGTTCCCCAGTGCATGTATCACCAGGATTACCCCATTCCAGTTGGAGAATCCTGCACTTGCTTTTGTTAAATTTCATACAGCTGGTGATTTCCTGGCTCTCTAGTCTCTCTCAGACCTCATGTCCACACTATGTAAGCAAATTCAAATCAACCCTGCTTCTTTCTGCCTGATTTTTTTAGAAACCTCTGATATGATTAACTCTTCTTATTAGCAATATGGAAATATAACAAGTTTACTGAAGGCAGAATGAGAAAAACAGATAATTAGCTTTTATAGAAAGTTTGAAATACAGCATAGCTTATAAATTCTACAGATGAGTGAGGCACTCAAGTAATGTAACATTCCTAAGTGATTGCTGGAAATTATTTGAAAATTTTGGTTCTAATTCATTACGTCAGCCAAAAATGAAAAGAAACAAAAAGTTTCAAAGCGCAGTTACTCAATTTCATTTTAAAATAGACCTGTATTACAAAAAGTGTGCCTTTGAGGGACTAAAAACAGCAAACAAGAAACAAAAAACACTGCCCTAATATAAGTCACAAAGGTGGTTGGAAAACACAAATATGCTTATTTGAGATTAATCATATTAAAACAATTAAGCAAAAATAATCTATTTAGTCACCAAAAAAAGAAAAAAATTGCTCACAGAAGTCTGTCTTTGAAATGAGCATTTATCAGCGATGCTGGAATCCATTTTGCTAGAACTAATATTATACATATTTCCTGCTACCCAGAGAGTTAGGACTGCTATCACTTCTCAGAAATAATATGGCAGCAGAAAGACACAATGACAACAAATAAATTCACTCACAAATATGTACATTCCCACTCTTAAAACGTTTCATCCATAGACTAGTGTTCTTAGTTAAAAAAAAAAAAAAAAAAAAAGGCCTTGTTTTTGTGGTTTCTCTATTCTTGGTTTTAATGAGTTCTAGAGCTAATTACTGGATTCTTGCATTTTTGGACTATTAGTAGTTCATTCTGTGCTTGGCTTGTGGAAGCCTATAAGCAGTACATAGACTTCTTTTAATGATTACAAGAATTCACTAATGTTTCCTATGTATTTAGATAGTATTATTTGTAATTGGGATTACCTTGTCAAAATAACAAGGAGTCACTGTTACCTCATAACACTCAGAAAAGACACAATGACCAAAAACTTGTAGCTATCATCTCTTGAAGCACTTAGGTTTATAACTGAAAAACACACAATTTATGTTTGGCTCTCCTGCCATATTTCACCTTATTACATAAAGATCTGTGCTGGGTATCTTATATTGATGTTTTAAATAAATCTTTTATAAGAATTGTGGATAATCCTGTTTTCACATATTGTCTCCAGTTCCATTTAACCGAAGACTTTACACCCAACATGGCACAAGATGGCAAAGCTGCAGGAGTCATCTATAGCCAACACAACTAATTGTGTATTCGTAAAATTATTGTAACAGGTTGTATATCCTGTTTTCAGTAGAAAAGTTCTGTCCTGATGCAATACTTGAGACAAATGTAAATTTTGGCATTCGTAGCACTGGCAACCACCATCTACCATTCCTTCCCTTTGGCCTTTTCTGAATCTGGCTTCTACTGAATTCATTTGATGTCCCTTATTTTTCATACTAGAAGACATAGCAAATATGTATTTTGGAAGATGTATGTCCTTCTGGCACTTTCAAATACAGTACCTGCTAACCTTATCGAAAGGTTGTTGCTGTGTGGGAGAGGCAGGACAGAAATCACTCCTTTTCTTCCTCTTGAATGATCAGTATTTTCTGTATTTTTATCATGTTTTGCCTTTTTTATCACTTATCTGAAGCATGTATATTTTTTCTCATTTGCTTTCTATCTGCATTTTTCCATGCCTTGACTATTTATGCTCCCCATCTCAAGAGCATTTCTAATTCTGGAGAAAAAACATCATAAAGATAAGAGGTGAAATGAAGCACAGAATCTTGCAAAGCTGAAAAGTGAGAAATTATTACAACCAAAAATGCAAAATTTTACTGAGACACATTGAGTCTTCAAAATCCAAAAACTATGATGGGTTCTGTATATCAAAAGCATAAACATTTCTCATGTAGTTTCATAGGTATATTTTCTATGCTTTTTGGTTTCTGAGAGGGATTTTGCTGAACAAAGAAATCGTCCATTGAATCATCCATTCAATTTTAGCCACTTCAATCTGGTTTGATTTCAGAAAGGAGCTGATTTGTATTCTGGACTTCTTGTCCACTTGAAGCTCAGGTGCTGGAGCAGATTTTCTCTCCCTATTTTTATCAGTGACAGTTCTACTGGTCTGTGTGACTTTAAAAATGTGGAACGATATGGCAGACTAGGGGCAGCATGCCAGCATGCATACATGCTACAATTATGGCTGATAGCCAATGTTGTCTTATATTGTTGTCTATATCTGCTGAGTGAGTTTCAGAAGCTGTCTCTGCCTTAATAAGAGAATTTTCTGTAAGAAAGGAACAATCAAGAGGCATCCACTGGTTATTAAAACCCTGTCTGAAAACAAGTTTTTTATCCCTCTGTGACCTTAAATACTCCAGAAAATCAAGTCCCTGTGTTACACTCTGAAAGGCAGAAAATTACTGCTTACAGAAGCTTCTCCAGCTGCTTTGAATCTAGTAAGAAATCCTGTGACTGCAATCACATGCAAACACCAGCCCCCCCAGCATATTAAACTGTGTCAACACGACACGAAATATTGAACATTGACTGCTAATTGATTAAATGATAAGTTCATTAAGAGCAAATAGTCTATCTAAAACTAACAATAATTGCAGTAGTTATAGATTTGTTTAGCACTGGCTGCAGAAATCACTGATAAATACCTATTTTTCTCAAATAGTTTCATTTAAAAAAAAAAAATTAACCTAGAAATTATATTTCATACTAATAAAATTTGCATGATGATGTCTAGAATTAAACAGAGCGTTGACAACATGGCTTAATAACTTTAATATAAATGTACTCCATATCCTTAATTAGGAACATTAAAGTAAGTAGCAGGATATTTTTTGGAAAAAGATCTGTGGGGTTGTTTCAGCTAGCAAGACCTGAAATATTAAAGCTATTCTTTCTTGACACTGGGAAAAAAAAGTAAACAAAAAAAAACAGATGTAAAACTCCTCTTTGCCTGAGTGTTGTTAATGATTCTGATTCAGAGAATTCAGTCTGTCTCCTCATAAGTTTTCTTTGCTTTTAAGTAGGTCTATTTTTAAACAGTACAGGAATAAATTTGAGAAAACAAGATATCTCAGTTCCAGAAGGATGCTCACATTGTCTTCTTCTCCTACCTCTGCGAACTATCTTCTATCAAATGAGAAAAGTAATTTTTTTTAGTAATTTTGATCCAATTTCAGAACTCTTTGCCAAGGGAATCACTTCATTATTCTACATTTTACCAAATTTCCAGTCATGGGGAAATTGTCACATGATGCAGAATCATCTTTCACCCATGACTAACCACCAAGGCAAATCCACACGTGAGAAGCAATGCAAAGACTGATGAAATCCCATATCAATCCCAATCTGTCTTTTTCCTCTATTTTCCTATGTTTCATGACACACTAGGCAGCTATATCTGAACTGCTATCTAACAGAACTAGGTGCTACCAATGTGGAAAGGGAGTTTAAAAATTTGCAACATTATGACTGGATGGTCAGAGAGGAAAAGATGTTGTCCACAAAGTCACCAGTGGCACTTCATTAGGCTATGAGTCTCAGGAACAGATGACAAAAAAAGTATTTACCTGACACCATAATTATGAGTAAACCCTTTTTTACCCTTTAATACGTCCAGCGTGATGAAAAGAAATTTGTTGCAAACAAATCTTACTATTTTTATGAAGAATGCCAATCTTTACATACTATTGCTTGAATTGTATGCAAAAGCTGCACCTTTTTTTTTGCTATAAGTAGTACGTTAAGTATTTATGGGGTATTTTTCTGATCAAAATCTCAATTCATTTATTAATTATACAAACATAAGAGAGCCTGATCTAGAAAACTCTAAACGGTTGTTGAATATAAGCCATATATTTAAGTAAATAAGTGCTAATATCCGAGCAAGGGCAATATCTTATACCTCACAAATATGTTAATTTTCTGTCAATAAGAAAAATTCTTTAGCCAAATATTGGGAATGTTGCCTTTTCTACCGTCCTCTAGAGACATATCTGCTCCAGATCTTAGTTTTGTGATACAGGGTCTCCTTAGCAGTACTTTTTTGTAAAGCAAAGGAAAGCAATGAATGTAAACATGTCTATCCTTAACTACTTTCCAGATTGCAGCATAAGCTAATATAACAGCTTTCAGTAGCACAGTTCTTGTTCCTACAAATCTGTTACACCTTTCAACTGAGAGAGAGCTGAATTCCTCCTGAACTGTCTTCATCTGTGTCGTGGTTTAAGCCCAGCCGGCAACTTGGAACCACGCAGCCGCTCGCTCACTCCCCCCCTTTTCCTTCCTCCCCCCGCTCCCGGAGGGATGGGGAGGAGAATCGGAGGAATGTAACTCCCACGAGTTGAGATAACAGCTCTCCAGTAACTAAGGGATAATACAAACCACTACTGCTACCAATAATAATGATAAGAGGAATAACAAGGGAAAAGGACACAACCGCTCACCACCCGCCGACCGATACCCAGCCCGACCCGAGCAGCGATCTGGGCCTTCCGGGTAACTCCCCCCAGTTTATATACTGGGCATGACGTGCTGTGGTATGGAATACCCCTTTGGCCAGTTTGGGTCAGGTGTCCTGTCTCTGCTTCCTCCTGGCTTCCCCTCCTCCCTGGCAGAGCATGAGACTGAGAAAGTCCTTGGTCAGAGTAAACATTACTTAGCAACAACTAAAAACATCGGTGTTATCAGCATTGTTCCCAGACTGAAAGTCAAAAACACAGCACTGCACCAGCTACTAAGAAGGAGAAAAAATGGCTGCTGTAGCTGAACCCAGGACAATCTGCTAGTCCATTGTCACATTTAGAGCTCATGTGGCTTTAATCCAAGCAGTTTTGAACACAACTTTTCTTTTCCATCAGATCAAAATGTAGCAACTTTTATCAAATAGCCCAATGTCAACAGCCCCCTTTCTCTGATTCCAAAGGTGAATTGCTGGAGTTTTTTATGTTACTGTCTTAGATTTCGGTGAAGAAAATTAAGAATTTCCTTTCCTCATTCCATTGTCAACCATCCCAACAGCTTTTTGAGGCTGGCATCTTTTTGCCTTACCTTGTATCAGGTATCTACTTTACATTTCAGTTCAGAAGAGGAGCTTGAAGTAACAAAGAGCTAGATTTGGAACATACAGAGCAGTGTGTGCCAAGAAAGTAAAATCTGCTGAGGTTTTCATATAGCAACACTGACTGGGTGTTTTACTGCACACTGTTACAGTAAACACAATCACTACCACCATACACCTGTATCACGCAAGGCTTCAGCTGCTCTAGAAGAAGCAGATTAGGTAGAAAAAAATGGTATTGGACTTTTGGAATGGGCATCTGAAACAGCAAGGCATGAGTTTCCTCGTATTGCTATCCACAAGGCCCCAAATAATTTTGGATATGCCCACACACCAGTCACTTTACTTGGGCCAGCCTCGTCAGGAAAGCAACAACAGACTGGGCTCCTTGCAAACATCTTATGAGTCCACAGAGTGGCTAGAAAACAATCTTAAGAGCACATAAGAGGGAAGGTAAAGGCCTCAAATGAAAACAAAATATAAAGGGACATTTGGAAGAATCAGTCAAGGAATAATCGTCTTAAACAAGTAGGAAGTAGAGAGACAAGGACACTTCTTTTGTTAGAAATTTACCATCTGCACTCAGTGTATTTAAATTCTCAGGAAAAAAAAGGCAACATGCAGAGTAGAGGAACAGTTTCAAACCACATCTATTTTAGAAATGTGCTAGCACGAACTTCATTTCTTTCCCACCACCCGTAGTTCTCCAGACCTTCCAGGGCAAATTTCTGGGATCTTCTGACAACAAAAAAGATGAGGTAGCCGCTCCCAGCAAGCGTGCATAAGGCTAAGAAGTTAGCAAGAACCCTCAGAAATCGAGTCAAGTGAATATTTTCCTCTTTTCGGCTCTCCTGCTCTTCCACAATAGCTTCCTACACTTGTTAGAAAGAAAAGAATATTATGAGTACTTTAATGGTCAAGACTCCACATTGCTTCCCTAGTTGTTAGAAGTCAGTTAAATAAATTACCAAAATGTGAATGCAGACCTGGGTAACATGTTTTGACATGAGCTTACGTTGTGTCATAAAATCTGGTTTAGATGCTGGCAGACCTGGGGGTTTTGTTTCCCAGTGTTTGCTTTGCTTCTATTGAGTGTGTCCCCACTGAGTCCCATTATATCTGTACTCATGTGCCAAAAAGAAACCAGCATGTTCTGTGAGTTTCTGGGGTGCTGTGAGGCTGAGTGACCCAGCAGGATAAATGTGTGAACAGCTGTCAGAAAAGGAGCTGACACACCTTTAAAATGTGCATTTGTGAGAAAGAGAAAAAAAGTTCAATTCTGAAAGTCAGCTATTTAGAAGGAATGAATAGACAGTTTAGATGTAGGAATCCCAAAAAAAAGTCAGAAGTGCACAGCTTCAGACTGCAGAATAAAACATTTGTTGGCCAGTGCTGATAAATGTTAAGACTTAGGTGTAACTATACTCTGCATTTCTGACTTGTCAGCAGAAAGGGCTTTTACTCTGAAGTGTCCTCATGAAAGGGAGTTTGGTTACAGCTTCTCACTTTGGTATAAAGATCAGTTGCTCAGAGGGGAAGCTGAACTCCTGCATTGCAATAATTACTCTGCATGGTTCTGTTTTTCTTACAGCTTGTGTTTGTTACATATATGAAAGGCTTGAGCAAAACTCCCATGAATTCACCTAGGCCAAGACTTCACTCTTTCTGACGTTCCTTGGTTGTTTGCAAAGATCGCAGTAAAGCTTCATGAGTTTATTTCTTAGAATTGTCTCTGTCTCTACCGATTTGTATGCCTCTCCAAATAGCTTTCAGCAACTGATCACAGTAGGTGGGTAGTGAAAGGAAGAATGGGAAGGATGTTGTGTGCGATTGGATAATGCAACCACTGCTTGGTCCTCCAGCTCCCGTGTTCTTATGTTGTTGGTGTGACTAGCACCTTGATTATTACCTGGCAACTCCTTTCCAGTGTATTCCCTGTACATTATTACATTTGAAATTAAACTTTCCTTTACATGCTGCATTGGTGTGTCCAAGTGACCCCAGTGTAGAAAGACACTCTTTAACATTCAACATACAGAATATATCCCCTTCATTGTTTTCACAGTGGTGCATCTCACATCCTGCCCCCGATTCCTCATATAATGACTCTTGAAGACAACATAGCCTATAAATTGAAGAGGCCTGAAAACACCTTGTATTGTCTTGCAAGCTGGGCTTTATCTCATAATAAATTTGAAAATAAAAACTTTATTTTATGCAAGGAAAGTAACCTCTTTTTCTTACTGAAAAGCAAGTATACACCAAATTTCTGAGGCCAATTCTGATATGATGAATATCCCTTTATAGATGATCCTACTGCTTTATCTTACAGTATCTCTTCCGTGTATCAAGAGAAAATGATAATGTGAGGTTGGCAAAATGTCACTAGTATTTGAAAAAATGTTTTTCAGACAAGCACCATAGAAATTGGAAGACATCAGCGCTGAGAAAAAGAAGATTATTTTACAGTAGAAACATTTTTGTAAAACTAGTATTGCAGTCACAGAGAACACAAAAGATGTTATTAATGCTTTTTAGTTCCACAATCAAAAAGGAAAAAATTAAGATGGCAAGGCACAAAGACACATACTCAAAAGGGTATAGAGCTGAAAATTCTTGTTTCATTTTCTAGGGTCCAAGCACAGTTAATACTTGACCTTAGTTCCGTCTGATTCACACCAGTATGAGAGACAAATCAGGTTACCTCTCCTTAGTGAGCTCTATTTTACCTTAAAGCTTGTCGTGATGGAGGCAAACTTATTATCTGCTGTCTCAGGATTTCCAATCAAGTAGTCCCAGCTTGTGAACATTTTCCAGCTGAAATTAAAACTCGTATCATCCCCACCACCATCATCATTTGCATTCTTTGCCATTCTACAAAAGCCAGAAAGACAGATGAAGTCCTAGTTAGAAATATTTCTGCTATGTGAGCATGATTTTTAAATTGTTCCTGAACTCTGACATTGTTACGAAGAAAAAATAAAAATTTATTATTTCATTTAGTAATATTGTACTAAATCTGGAAAGTTTAGTCTGAAACAAGAGAGAAGGATGGAGATTTTCATAGTTACACAATTTATAAGCACATTTGGATGAGAAAGAATTAATTTATTTCATTCACACATCAGAGAAACTCTGCTGGATGAGAAATTCAATAAGAAAACAATGTCAAGAAGATCTCTGAGATGGAAAGCTGAAGAACATCCTGAACTTTCATAGATTTTATTAGAGACTTCACAAAGAAAAAAAATCTAAAATAACAAGCCAGAACAAAAGGTGGTTATTTCCATATAACAGTGCTACTAGTAAGGCTTCCTTTTAATCTCCTATGCACTTATAAAAAAGATTTATAACAGTATCCAGAAACTTCAAATTATTTCTTTAGTGATTTGACTTAATCTTAAATACTAACTTCTTTATTTCAAAGCATTGTCATTCATGTAATAATAGTGGCCTTGCTTCAGAGTATTTTATCACTTAATTCAAACCATAAAGCACAAAGATGGAGTATATCGGTAGGGTACAAACCATCTAGCCTTCAGTGTCACATTGATTTCTTGGTCAGGAAAAGCTCACTAATGCAGCACAGTTGCGTTATTAATATCAATACCTTCTACATACCACATTTTTAACAGTTCAGTAAAATACATACTGTCAAATCTAGGAAGAGAGTAATAAGTAAATAATACCTGAAATCTTTATGAGCTGTCACAAACCAGTACTAGGGTTGGGGGTTTTTTTGCTGCTCATATACAGAAGGGACAGAAATCATGAAAGGTTCTTGTTAGGATCTATCGTGCAGCTGATTTCTAGACTAAGATAACTCCTCAAGAGTTCCTAATGAAATAGTGAAGAGTCTTGTGGTTGGGATATGATTTGAGACCAGAAATATTTTCATTTTACGTTATGTACTGGAAGAGCTCCAGAGAGGAACCTTAAGTATAAATATTTTCCCTAATTAGAATAATAAAGCTTATAATCCTCCCTACCTCTTTTACAGGGGTATTCCTTTTCCCAGAGCTCAGTCAACAGCAGAAAAATGGTATCACCTTCTATTACACTGCTTTTAGTTTCTGTCACATGGCCAGATGGGAAGTTAACATGTACAGTTAATTTTTTCCCAAAAAATATTCCTTCATTTGTTCCACAGGGATTTTCTGCTAGAGGATTTTTTAATTTTTTTTTTTGTCTGAGTAGCAGTCATTGAAATACAATTGTCTGACACTAAAAATTTTCTAAGTTTCACAGCTATATAATAAAAAATAAAAAAAGTATTTTTTAGCCAAAACTGTTCGTTTTTTATTGTACTACTTTGTTCCGCCTCCAAAATACATATATGTAACTGGAGACTTTATTCTTTTCTTCTGAAATGCTTCTTTCCATATGCAGAAGCCATGTCATATTTGAAAAACAGAACATGAATTAATCTAGTGCTCATGCCGGTAAAGAATACTGACTTCAGCACAGAACACTGGAAATACATTAGCTGCAGTTTTCTCTGTATTGACAAGTGTCCTTGAATCTTGACCTGCAATGCTCTGATTTTTTTCACTGTAGGCATCTTTTAAAGCCACCACTACATCTGACTGTATTGTTGTAGTAGGTCACCTTGCTTGAATCAAGATTATAAAAAGTTATACTCCTTGGCAGCTTATCTCCTTAGAAACTATCAGAATTATCTAAGTTTATTCCAATAATGAATTCAGCTATAAAAAAATAATTTTATTTCATTTACATTCTGATCTTAAGACAATATTCAAGTCCACAATTTGAGATCCAAAAAGCTAATGTATCACCAGTTATACTGCCTAGGCCCTGTTTCACTTATCCCTATGATTAAATTTTTACTATGGCCAGTAGCATTAATTCTACACCACTGTGCAGATGTGAGCACTCCAGTATAGTCTTGCTGAGACTCATTTACTGCTGAGTGTGAATTACACACAGTATTATTTGCCATATGTTTCTTTCTTTCTTCTCTTATTCCTTCGTAAAAGAATTTAACTCACATAAGGTATGATTAAAGGTAGAACAATTGAATTTCCTGGATGTTAGCTGACATTCTGCTAGATGCAGAGTATTATGAAAAGATGGGCTGACAGCTCTGATCCTTACTTCATGCACTAATTTTTCATTTGAAATTCAGGAGGGAAGTGTTATGTTATTTCAGCAAAGATTTTTCCTAGTTTGACAACACTGTAACACAGCTGCTTGTGTAAAACCATAGATAAATAAACACAGACTGAAGGAATCTTACATGGCTTAGACCTTGCACTTGATGTTGCATTGTCCTGCCCTTAAAAGTACCATATTTTTAAAAGGTAGTCTCAGTGGTCAGCAGTGGAATTATCTGCCTTTTTGAATGTACTTTATTCGAGATCCAAAGAGAACTTACGTTCGAATGACAATCATAAAGCTGTAGCCAATAGTCCCAACACCAACAAGAAAATATGAAAGAGGCATCCTGAACTTGAGCCATCCAATTGTCCTCTGGTTATTGTAGTAACCATAAAAGAGTACAGAATACTGTGCAAAGCCCTGAAAAGTCATCAAAAAATATAATGTCATGTCTGTTAAATACGCATGTAGTCAGAAATTGTACCAATAGCAGTGTACTGAAACATCCATTTCAATGCATTCTAACAGTTGTAAGCATCACTATAATAAATGTCACAGGATGAAAAAATCTCTCCTTTCATCTAGAAAGACCTAGAATACTTCACGGCAACTTTCAAATCTTTTATCTTTAAAATTCTTCATGGCATTCTACGGTTTTATGAATGAAAAGGTTTTTATCCACATACTTTTTGTTGTAAAGGCAAAAACATTTCAGTTTACTAAATTTTTCTTAAAAAATATATGCAGATAAAATGACAATTTTTAACTCAATTTTCACTTTTCTAAAATTTGATGCATAGCCTATTTGATATAAAATTCTTATATGCTTTCTCTTTCTATCAATGTTGTCTGCAATTCATTGTGAAATCATTCAACATACTTGAACCAATAGTTAGTTGCATGTTATGGATGCAGGGGTTTTTAACAACATTATTCAAAATGTCTTGATTTGGTAATCAACATATCTCATTTTTCTTCATATCAGAATAGCTTTGAGAGATGTGCCTACAGAACAGATGTTCTTCTCTGATAAGGGAGCTATTGTTACAGAACAAATTTGTTGCTAATTACTAGTAAAACATCTACACAGTCATGACATATTAAAATTCAATAGTATGTCTGCATCTTTTTGCTCATCTCAGTCTAAGTTTCAGTACAGCCTAACACAGCTCTGGAGAGCCTTTTGGGTCCCTCATATTATTAAAATGCTTTTTAAATCACTGTGTTCTGAAAAGTCAGAGATAATTCCTCCACTGTGTGTCATTCCATATGGTGTTTCCTGGGCTTTGCCTATTGCATTTCAACATGAGACCTGAAATATTTTTTTAGCTGTGTAAAGGTAGGCATTTATGGAAGATCTTTTTCACTCCTTTTGAAGACTAACATAAAAGAGGGGTGAGATAAGAATATTGCTAAAAATGTTTTATTGTAGTGAGCCTTGAAAGTCTGATTATTTTAAGTTTGGATGATTATTTGAACTGTAAAATATATGAAGTTAAAACCGAATTCTAAGTAAAATATAACAAAATCCAAAATTGTGTCTCTCTGCCATGTCAGTAAAATGAGTACACTGTCAAGTGCACAAAAGGAAAAGTTATGTTGAGCTCATCTGTTCTTTACTGTCCTAAAGATTGGTGGGAGTTTGAGTTTCTTTTTTTAGGATAAAATAATGTTTGCTGATCTGGCTTAATTTATTTGTAACTTGGTAGCATAGAAGAACTGCTAGCAGATGAAAGATACTACTTCCTGTGCTGTTCAATTAAAGATGTCTGTCTTCAGAGAGTATTTGTCAATCTGACAAGAAAATTCTTTTTCCCCTCAATATTTCAGGTGATCCGTCTCTTGCGCTGCCTTATTCTGTTTATTACCTTTGCATTTGCTGCTTGTGTGAACTGCTAGTCTGTTATTTACTATAATTTCTTCTTCAGAGCTGTTGGATCCTGTTTCTGACAGCTGGTATAAAATTCCTTTCTCTTTCCACCATTTGTCTTCATTCATTTTTTCTCAAATATGTTTTTTTAAAAAACTTTGTTACTATTTGCTGTATAATCCTCTTCTAGTCTCTATTCTCTTTACAAAATCTCTAAGTTACTGTGATTCCTTTTTCTCCAATATCTCCCTGACCTTTCACATTTTATAATGTCAATCATCATTATCTAACTTCCCAGCTACATGTCTAGATGTATTCTCCATGTCACTCAAATATACAACTCCTAATGAACCAGACTCATATCAGCAGCAGTAATTGCAAAATATTACATATGTGGCTTTTTAGAAAGATCTTTCTATCCTTTTGTATCCAAGGAAGCTCCATCACTTTATGGGTCAAAATAAAGCAGAAATAATCTGTTCATTTTCTGTACCTTTAGATTTTGTGATTTTTACCTATTATTACAAGATTTTCTGAAATTCAGTTCTCTACAGTTAACAAACGTAAAAGATTTGCTTGTAAATGAGAAAATAGGTACATCCAGTCAAGTTGTTTCCAATGTTCTGTCATTTTACAACATGATTTTTCCTCCACTGATAGTTGCAGATTGAAAATAAAGCCAAAAAAGCTAAATAAAGGACCAAAATCTGGCATCATTGGAGTCCCCACATAAAGGTATTAAGTCACAAACCAAGGGATCCTGTTTGAGAACTGCATGCTACAGACCAGGGATCTCTCCATACTAAAAATGGTAGTATTAATAAGAAACATAGGCACGTACCCTGTACCCTTTCTGTGGATGCATCCTATTGGAAAGGGGACAGGTATGAAAATCTTCCCCTCCTGGGGTTGCCTACATAGAGTTTCACAGCCTACACATTTCTCCCCATTAGCACAGGTGGAACGGGCCCTATATGCCTGCATAGAGTGATAACTTTCAAATGAGGAGCTAAATGTACATAGAGATGTCACATTTAGATAAGCCATTCTTCAGACAGCTGGAGAGGATGAACTGTAAACTGGAGGAACCTGCACCTGAGTTTATTTTTCCAAGAAATGTGTCTCCTTACACCATCATATTCATGCTTTGTTTTGCTGAAAGAACACTAGTGTTAAAAGATATGCATATGCATAACTCCTTAGAAGGCTTGATATGTCTTACAGAAGGGAGCAGCAGATTGAGGGGGAAATCACACTCAGCTCAATGGATGCTGCTTCCACTAATCTGAAGGAAAACCTTAACCAGGTGGTTGCACCCTTTCACAGCTGAAGAGAACCTTTTGATGACATTGACCTCACACCAGAGAGAAACCTACCAGACTTCTAAGCAACATGTCATACTACCAAAGTTATCATCAGCTGACTTTATGCTAAGTTGTATCATTCTATATAAAGTGGCTGACTACAGAGACATGCCACATGCAAAATTAGGTAAAACTGTTGTTTCCAGGAATAAAAAAACAGAATGACATATTTAGGAATATACTGTTAGTTTGGCAGTACAGGAGTTATAGATTCATAGGCTAGCCTGAGCATCACATTAACGGTAAAGAATTAAGATATAATTCTCAATTCAGCTAAAGTATCTGCAGATTCTATAAGACTGAGAAAAACTGAAGATAGCACTATTTGTTTTAGGAGTCTACAGAGCACATTAATGGATTTTCTTTTTTTTCTAATTCACACTGCATCCTCAAATTCGTAACCTTAATCACATAAAAGCAGAGGTCAAAATTCACCAGTAAGAAATGGAAAGTCAGTACCCAGAGATGTGAATCCAGCTTTGAGACTTTTCTCCATGTGTTTTTGTATTGCTACATATACTGAAATATGCATGTGGGCATTGAGCTTCATTACATGCTTACTCTGAAGGAAACACTTATACTCAGAACTTGTGGGCAAAAAAAAAAAAAGGTAAATTAATTCTATTGTCATTTTCTGCTCTGTCCTGGGTTCAGCTGTACCAATTGTTTTTCTCCTTCTTAGTAGATGGTGCAGTGCTGTGTTTTCAGCTTTAGCCTGACAACAACACTGATAACACACTGATGTTTTTAGTTGTTGTTAAGTATAGTTTACCTCAATCAAGGACTTTTCAGTTTCATGTTCTGCCAGTGAGGAAGGGTGCTGTTACAGCTGAACCCAGGACATCCTGAAATATTTTATATCTCTGAATATTAAATAATGAAGAAAATAAAAGAACCATCGAAGAGTCATGTGAAGATGCAGTATTGCAAGTTTATGCACTTACACTAAAATCCCAGAGAGTAGCGAAGTTCATAGCACTTGCTTCTTCAGCTCTTGGGACAGTTTTTCTAGGTAAAGAGCCATATGGCTTCCCCATCAAAGCCTGGAAGAAAAAAAACAGAGTAATTTACATTTTAAAGCCAAATACCAAGAAAGGGAAGGGACAGTTATCTCACTGCTGCTGAGCCACAGTCTAAGTCCTTACTGGATCCTTTCCAGGCTTTACACTGAAAACTGCTTGGTGTTTTTTCTGTTTTGGTTTCAGTGGAAGATGGGTCATGCTATTGAAATGCTGTACTAGAAAGCTCTTGGAAATTCCTACTTGGCCTTTTCCCATCTGCTTACTAGAAGACAAGAGGATGTGGAATACTGAAATCAGGGAGATAGCACAATACTTTTAATTCCATATAGGCCCTCTTTTTAGGAAGACAATATGGTATCTCAAAGGAACTAGAAAAATATTACATTTCACAAAAGTGATTTCTACCTGAATTACATCTGCCCTGAGCAGCATTACTAACAGTGATGCTGCACACAGTGCAAAACATAAGGTGTCTCTCATGACTTTACAAGCCCGCTGGACCTTACCGACATGTGAGTATTAAGACAACTAAAAAAGATCCATGGTGCCTCAGAGGCCTGGAATGCATCTTTCTACTGAAATGCACATTTTAGTCAAGATACTCTACTTGTCTGCCTCTTAGTCTCAGTTCCTCTTCTTAGCTCTCCATAGAAAAAAAGTTTAGCACAATCCCAGACCATGGGAAAGCACTTTCAGGACACATGTCTATTTCAAGACATTTCTCTGTAATGACAACTGTCCCCAAAGAAACTACATCTTTAAAGCCTTAGTACAAATTAATACTTTTAAATGGAGCATAAAGAGATGAAAAATTTATTTAAAGGTCCAGTCCTATGAAATCTCACAGCATAGACAGAAATTCACAAAACAATTCCCAATGATAATTTAAAAGATTCCCACCTCAGGCACCATTACAAGTCCAAAGGTCAGTCCAAAGAGAATCATGTTTATTCCATACATCCAGCGCAAGAATATGAAATAAGATGCTACTGATGAGCCAAAGTGACCTATGAAAACATGAGAAGTGAAAAAAAGGCCAGATAAATCAGTCCTTTTATGCTATTTTACCTCAAGATGAGGACACTAAGAGTTTATTTAAAATAAATAAAATCAGGAGAGGCTTTTCATTTGCTTTATTACCGTAACTCTAATTTTTTTTCCAAGGGAGACCTTATAGCAGGCCTCTCAGTAGCCCTTAAAGGGCCTGCAAGAAAGCTGGAGAGGGTCTTTTTACAAGGGCAGGTAATGATAGGACAAGGGGTACTCACTTTAAACTGACAGATGGGACATTTAGATTAGACAGTAGGAAGAAGTTCTTTACTGTGAGAGTGGTGAGGCACTGTACGAGAAGCTGTGGCTGCCCCACCCTTGTCAACGTTCAAGGCCAGGTTGGATGGGGCTTTGAGAAACCTGGTTAAGTAGAAGGTGTTCCTGCACATGGAATGGGTGTTGAAACTAGATGGTCTTTAAGGCCCCTTCCAACCCAAACCGTTCTACCATTCTATAATTGTAAATCACAATGCACAGACTGTGTGTGGACTTTACTCTTTCTCATCAATAAGGCAAGAACAACAGCCTCTGACAAGTGAAAAGTTTAGCTGTGGATGAGGATACTTTAGCTGTAGTTGCTCTTAACTACACTTCCAGACTGGGCAGGTCCAAACAGGGGGCAACAGGGAACATTATAAAAATCAGCTTGCACCCAGCTGTGAACAAAACCCGTCCAAGTTTCACCAGTGTTCTGAATTCACTCCCTGGTGCACTGTGTTGTGATTATGAATGAAAGAGTAATACTTTAAAGTAGTCTTTAGCCATCTTTTCCTGCACCCAGATCCTCATCGTACTATGCATTGTCATTCAGATTGTCATGCACAGCACAAATTTCAGCAGTGCAATGAAGAGGTTCTCCTGTCCTAATCCAGCAATGTGTGTTTTCCATAAAGTCCTGTTGCACAGATATTACTGAATATCTATTCTGTAAGGAAAATAAGTATCTCTTTTCTAAATATAAATACTTCATCTACTTATCTACTTCTGTTTCTCTTAAACATCAAAAACAGGTTCACCTATTGCCAACACAAGGATGCAGCAGAGCAGGGCTTGCTGCCTGTTATTCTGAAGCTGGGCTCACTGTGCTAGAAAGGACAGTCATCTTCAAGCAGGAAGCCTACCTGAGACAGTGAGAACTTCATGTGGATACCTGGTCTTTCTAGATAGCTAGTGGCCTGGAAGAGTCAGACCCAACGAAAGATGGCTGTAAAAAAAAAAGGGCCCTATTTCTTATACTGGGGAGCATTATGAAACTAAGCAGAGGTTAGAGATGAGTTTTGTTGCTAGGGCTTAAATGTAGTTAGTACTTTCCTTTTTTTTTTTTTCTGATTACTCCGTTAATTTTTTTTTATCTTTTCAGTTTGTGTGAGAGAAAACTTTCTATGTCATCTGACATTGTTTTACCAGTACAGTATTTCTCTATAAGACAAAGAAACCTTACACAGTAGGATCTAACTGATCCACTATCCAGGACCTTAATTAACTTTTCATTTGCAATCTGTCTACTACCCTGGCTACTTTTGAAAATGGATCAATGCCCAACAGCACTACATAAGTATAAGCATCAGGGTTTTTTTTGAAAAAAACACTCTATTACATGTTAACTCCTGAGCTGCACCAAAAAGACAGATCATTCTATTAATATATGGCTTGATCTCTTGTGCTTTGTTGATCCTTTAGGTTTCCAAGTAGGTATCAGTCATGCTTGGTTGTTCATATGCAGTTTTTTAGAAGGATTGAAGGATAAATATTAGTGTTTCTCAGTGGTTAGAAAATTATATTTACTTCACCCATTTTCTACTGTAAACAGGTACTGCCTTTTGCTTGGGATTTTTTAATAAAGAGCTCACTTGGAGATCAGAAATGCAAATTGTCTTCATGTGAGAGTACAGAGGTGACATGCTGAGAAGTTTACTGCTCAGAAGCTAACAACTCTAAAGGTTTCTTGGGCATAAACTATTCCCTCACACAAAGGTATTTAGCCAAATGAAAATGTTTCCTATACAGAATAGTCTGCACATAACTGTCACGTTCTTGTTCTATTCATGTTCCTGCTGCTTACAATTTTTTTAAGCTAGGATCACACAAGATTCAAACAGAACTCTTATAAATTACTGCATCTCTTTTAGGTGCTATTGACATGACCTCTTACACCCTGTTAACACACTTCCGTGCATAGTGCCTGCCTTCGGAAAGAAAACAGCTTATAGCATAGTGTTAGCAGTGACCATCGAAGATAATATCAAAGTTTTACTTCTAGTTTCTTTGAACTAAGAGACTGCTTATTGAGCTATAATCCCAGCTATTGGAAGGAGTAGAAGCTACCCATGAACATTTCATTTTCAAACATAGTTAACTGGTGAATGAAATATACCAGACACTTACCTGTGTGTGCATGTGTTCTGCTGAAAAAACTATCAAAAAAGAAATATTAGGTTAAAAATGCTAACCTGTGTGATGACACGGAAAGCAGTTGTGCAGGCCCAACTCTGTAGTGGAGAACTGAGCCAGCACATTTGGCATCATCAGATTTCCAAAGAATGGTCCAAAGAACCTACTTTACCTGTCACAATCTGATGTCATTTATTGCTCATTTCACTGTACTGTCTCCTCTAAAACTGAGCTGTCATGTAGACAATGCTCCCTCAGATTTCCTTCATGCAGCCATATTTTGCCATATGAGGCTGCAGTCCATGGGAACTGACATGGCTACATACTCACCACACACAATGTTGTCCAACAATAGTATCTTTAAGAATATTGATCCTGGTGTCCAAATCTAGTGTTGAACCATTTTGTTCAACCACTCCTCAGTATTTTGGGTAGACTGAAGGATCCAGTGGTTACATGGAAGGTGTTACCTGTTCCGACAAGATTCTCTAAGCTGTTCAATATGCTACAATTAGCAAGTCTTACATGAAGTCTTAAGCAATCAAAGGTATTTTTCTGCCAAATTCCTCATAAGCAGTATCAGACATATTGTGTTCACTTTCTGATGTAATATGTTTAAGTTAGTAGTGTTAGTCTCATTTTACAAGGGTTTGAACTAAGCCTCAACATGCCTCCCCTTGCAGAGGTACTTCTGCTTCTTTAACACAACTGCATGACTAAACACAGCAATTGTTAGGAACATTTCATTCCCTGGAGTTCACACATACAAGCTTTAAGCTGACTGTTGAAAAGGTGATTGCTCCTCCAATCTGTTCAGTATTTGATCTTTGATCATATCTGGAGATTTCAATCAGAGCTTAATATAAAAATGATTTTACAAATGATTGCATAGTGACTCTGCTAACCTGAAATTTCGGGAATGCAGAGTAATCGTTGACTCAGCACCAACAGTTTGTTAAATATCAATAAACAGAGGATTACTCTTTCCTTTTTACTAAACATGAAATATATGTCTTAGCTACATATAAATTCAGATAACAATTAATTTTCTAGAAAAAGCTGAAGCAGTAGTTTTTTGGTCTCTGTGACTCAACGTATCTTAGTCTTTACTTTCACTTACAGACAGACCATATTTTTTCCATTTAATTTTCCCCTACTTCTCCTTTTTTAATGCCTAAATCTGTTTTTTTTTCATTGGCAGCTTTATCAGTGTCATCATTAAGATGACCTTGATCTTAGTACTACAAATGCATTAATATGAGGTACATGTTGAGAGCTATTGCTTGGATTAACGAGAATCAAATAAATTGTGACTTAAAGTTCTTTTCCCCAGCAATATTTCAGAGTTGCTCCCTTGAAAGCAAGCCATATTTTAGACTACATACTTTCTGATCAAAATTCAGCATATGCTGAAGAGATAGAAAAATACGTAGAAAAAGAATAAACAATTATTAAAAGTTACTATTGCACTGTGATTTGGGGACCTTCCAGGTAACAGTAAAAATGTTACTCTTAAAAGAAAAAAAATATATATATAAAAGCAGGACTGGAAAAATGACCATTCTGTTTTTTTGCATTCTGATTTTACAAGGAAACAAATGTATCTGTTGGAAATTATTACTAGCAGAACAGCTTGCTCCAGGACTACTCCTTTGCAGAAACTTGCAGAAATGTTCTCACGAATCTGCAAGATGTGTATTATATGTCAAGACCAGTAAGATACCATGTGTATCTAGCTGCTGAGATTGATTTTAACTACGTGCACGCAGCAGCTTCTTTCTAAACTCTGCCTCAAGTGAGTACATAATTTGTTCAGCAGTCCATAGATCATATGTTTCAGGACATTATAGAAGTTCTTCTCGAGGCCTATTTTGCAGTCAAAACACCACAAAATTCACAATTTATCGTTTTCCTGTTCTTCTACTGTTCTGGTTATTGACTTTTGATGCAACCCACAACTTCTTCCAAATGCAACTTCTCTAAAATCAGTTTGCTTCATGCTTTCATCTGCTTTTTATCAGTGGCAAGCTTCACTCAGGTACCAGTGTAATCAAGCCAAATCTCCTTCAAAGAAAGGACTGAAGTTTAAATGTATCACTGGAACTTAAATACAAAACTGACTTATGCCAAAAACCTACTCTCAAACATAACCATAGTACTAACTATCCTGGGTGGTTTTATATTTATGCCTAATATATGGGGACATCCAAGACCACTATTGTTTTCTCTGTGTTGTATTATATGGTTGAAAATGAGAGAAATAATACCAAAATATTCCTTGCATAAGGCTCAAAATGATGAAAAAATCACAGAAATAACTAAAATATAAATACAGGCAAAATAAAATGAAGGTAGGCAATGTCTAAATCCTAATTCCACTTTTCAAGGATTAACTTCACCACTGGCTGCTAAACTGTGTATTCAAGATTTTTGTCTCTAACTGGCTAACATTCTCTGAAGGAAATTTTAATCTAGCTATAATATCAAGCTCATTAAATATTAATAAATAAAATAAATACTCATTGAGTTTATACTATACATTGAATACAGACCTGTATTTCTAAAGTATTGATAAGTAACTTACCATTTTTATATGCATCAGGAATATGATACTAGATACTATTCTTTATTACCTTCCTTAAGAACTTACTTTCAATCTCCTTAATTTTCATTTCCCAGGGTATGCAGGCTGTCTTAAAATTCTCAAAATCTCTCTGAAATTTCATCCATTTCTGAAATGGGTCACAGATAAAAAAGACCACCATTATCTCAGTGACCAGATGCTCAGTTTCCCCTTGAGCTAATATAACCCCTTAATCACTCACAGTATCCTTTGGCACAACCTACTGCAATAGAAGCGCTAGCTTATGAAGAACCATCTTCTTTTGTTTGTTCTGAATATGCCTTCTACTGGCTTTGTGTGAAGTCCCTATTTCTTCCACAAGAAGAATGATTAAATAACCCCTTCTTTTCATTCCTTTTTCTTTTTTTTTTTTTAGAATTTTTTCTGAGAATTTGATTTATTTCCTGTGCTATTCAAAATTCAGATCTGGAGCTTAAGCTGTGTTGTTTAATTACAATTGTTCTACACAATAGTTTATCTATTAGATAAGTGTAACTTCTGTAATAGAGCTTCTTGTGCCCAGCTGAGTTTGAAAGCCTAATTATTTTTTGCGAACATTAATGCTTATGAGATGTTACTCAGCAGATGCTTGAGTCTGTGATGCTTGCAGAAAATCCAGTCTAACTAAGGGTAAACCTGTTTGTAGCAAGCAACCTTACCAAATATTCTCAGCATCATTCTGCATAAGAATTTTAGTTTGGGCCAAGAGTGTGCTTTTGAAACATATCTCCCAAACCATCTGATTTACCACACTTAGATTCACACTGTAAAGCAGTGTTAGAGCATAAAACTAAGTCAAAAGATGTACTTGAGGAGCATGTTAATCCACATCCACTGCTAGTGGGTATTTTATGCTTTGAGACTGCAAAGGACTTATCCAAAAGAAAGACATGGCAGAACACATATTGTGTGGATACTGGGTCCTCAGCAGCCTCTCTTCAGCCTTTCAGTCACAATCCTACAGAGCCATATTACTTCCTAGAATGTAAGTAGCCCTGGAGACTTAGCCCAGTGGAGATGTCTACAGCACTTTTGCTGTAGGGCAAAAAGAAACTTTTTGATCCTTCACAGAAGGTTGTCTCAAGATAAAGACTGAGCTTCGGATTCAATCCATACAAAAACCGATATACACCAACAGCAATTAACTTTCACTAGATACTAAACTCTTGCAAACTCTTGCAAAATCAAGCCTCAATCAAATGGTGAGTTTGCATTAGAAATATTTTCATGCAAGAGCAGTGGAAATAAAAGTGTTAAAATGCAAAGAAAGACAAGGAATTCTGTTTAAGTAGATGGGTATATATGAGAATAATGGGCAAAAGGCTCCCCATTTCCATTACATGAAGTTATCAATTATATTTATATAAGTTATAATAATATTTCATATTATTACAAAATAATAAATTTACCTTAGTCATCATCACTTTGAATGCATAGAATTTTTTTCCTTTTCCTTTTCCAAGAGCACCTTCAAACTTTTCAACAAAAAGCTGGGCTTCCCTGGAAAATGAGAGCAAATTAAAGATATAGGTGATTTACGGTAAATTCATATTGTCTCTACTGTATCAATGTAATTTTTTATGTGTTCTAACTCCTCATAGAGTTTTGTATAATCTTATTCCCTTAGAAATGTTTGCAAAGAAAAGGGCTGAGATTTTGTATTTTACAGAAGAATAATTATATGTAGTGCAAACAGAACAAGCAATGTCAGTAACTTGCTCTCAAACAAATGCATTTGGATCTCTGAGATCTGCCTCCATCCACTTAATGTTACCAAATATTTTTAGCCACAGTGATTTTCTTTTGCAGTTCAGTCTAATATAAATTGATGTTGGTCTGTCTAAGGAAGATTTATTTTCATTTTTTATTTTGGAAATATATATACACTAAAGCCTTGGTTCCTTTGTGTTTCACCTTCTCAAGGCTAGATTTAATTCAACTCTTCATAATTTATGCATATATCGTCTCTAAATTGAGCCATTCTCAGAATCATTTTATAGAAGTGTAGCTTCAGTGGTCCCCAAAAGACTGAAATTTTGCTTATAAACATATGTAAGTTAAATAATGCCATGGTGCTACAAATACGAAAAGAAGATTTTAAAATTGGTTTAAAAAGCATAATGGCTGTGGATTAAAACAATTTCATCTAATTTTCATTTGTAAATATGACCAGCATAGAATCATAGAATATTTAGGATTGGAAAGGACCTTAAGATCATCTAGCTCCAATCCCCCTGCCATAGGCAGGGACACCACACACTAAACCATGTGGCACAAGGCTCTGTCCAGCCTGGCCTTGAACACCGTCAGGGTTGGAGCATTCACAACTTCTGTGGGTAACCCATTCCAGTGCCTCACCACCCTCACTGTAAAGAATTTCTTCCTTAGATCTAATGTGTCTCCACTGAGAAAATGTGCCCTAAAGGCTAAATGTCCTGATCTAAAACACTCGAAAATAGGATAAGAAAACTTAGCTGTCAGTATACGCACAAGAGGTATAACTGTTCTGTCATCACACTACATGATTGCAAAGTTTTGTATGTTATATTAAGTATAACACTAAACACTTGAGAAAAGTTAGACTATCGGGAAAATGTTAATTGTGATGCACATCTCTCCAGAAGCGCTACAGATAAATTCACTGAGTGGAATAAATTATCATGCTTATATATTCTGTTCACATATTTTATGCAAGCAAGCAAAAATACTTCATTAAACTGCAAGATCTGACAAAGGCATTGTCAGAATAGTGGTGTAGCTGTGATAAAGGAGAATTAAAATTATGTATGAAGAAGGCTATTAGCTATGTCATACTTTCCCTTAACTTATAGTTAAAAATCTTAACCATTATTTTTTTAAAAGACGGTTAAAAATAATCTTTTAAAATACTATGTATTTTTAGTAACTGCAAATACTTGGGGTGATCTTCATACTATCATTTGAAGACCTACCAAAATCTTTCCCCACTAGACACCTACTGCACCAGTCTCTTTTGCTCACAGCTACGCAGTTCCAAATGGCTCTTTGTTTCTACGCCTCCCAAGACTGCAAAATAGAGCTACTGTATTTAGCTTTCACTCTTTGAGAGCTTTCCATCCTTGATAGCCCTCTGAGCACTCTCACCTTCCAAGTGCTCACACCTGAACGCATCTGACGAGGCATTAGGATCAGTGCCAGTTAACCTGACCTCCCCAGGAGTTCAGCATGCATTTTACAACCACCTGAGATCCCCTTTTCTTCTTCAAAGACAAAGGTTGGCAGAAGCAAAAACTGCACACAGTAAAATGTATCCCTATCCAAACACTCTTTTTTTTTTCTTTTTTCTTTTTTCTTTTTTCCTGTGGCATAAGGCATGTACAATTCAGATTAAAAAAAAAAAAAAAAAAAAAAAAAAAAACAAAACAAACAAAAAGACCCAGCCACCACCCCAGCCACACTTTCCACCTATTCACCACTTCAAAGAGTTCCTCGGGGATCAGTCGGTGTCTTTTTAATCTAAAGATACCTTATTCTCAGTTCTGCTTTTCTGGATCATATTTGCATACTGGATTTTGGAGTCTGATCGTTCTATACTTTAGCTGACTTTGTCACTGACTTAGCCTTCTTTATTTTCCATGAATTGAGTCCTTCAAAGATTTTCTGGCTCAGCACTCATACCTCATTCTTTCATTTTGATACTAAAAAAAAATTCTACTCTTAAATTTCAGCCTTCTCAAGTAAGTCAGCAGAACCAGACTCTTCCAGTGCCCAAGAGTCCCTTTTAAACCCATGTCCTCAGGATTTAAAATCTTGCTGCACTGTCGGAAGATGTAAGGTAGTCCTAACAGCAGATGGCAGCTTCCTCATAAACTCTGCAGTCAGTGCTGGAGCAATACCATAAAAGCAGCCAGAATCAATAAACTGGAAGTGTACCAACCTCCCAATGCAGCATATCATATTCTGGACTTAAGAGGAAAACCTCCCACCACCACTTCTATCACTAGGTAATCAAGCACTTGAGCTTGTTTATGAAAAATTACTGAAATCAAGGCCCGCAGAGCTGCAGAAAATCTGTGCTTTCAGCCACTAATTACTTACTGTTATGCTGCAGAATATGAGGATTTCAAATCATAGGGATTTTTGTTTGGTTGATTTTGGGGATTTGTTTTGTTATTCTATTTGGGTTTTGTCTGGTTTTGTTTCTTTTATTTACAGTGGAAGTAAATTAGAAATCTAAGGGATGATACGAAAACAACCATTAACACATAAAAATTCATCTATAGCAGATATGAACATATTTTACACCTATAGCTGGACACAGAAATTCTCCACAAAGATGTTCTGCTACAAAATTAAGCCAAGACAGAGTAAAAAGGAATTTTCCACACTGGTAAAAGATTTATTTTAAACTCTTTATCCAAGCATTCTGTTCATTTGTTTGAAATGTCTTTTTACAAAGTTTTTTGCAAAAAGTATTATTTCTTCTTCCTCTCTACCTCCTGGACTCTCCATCAAGCTATCTTTCAAGTCAGAGCACTATTTAAGCTTTTTCTCAAGGACAAACCAAAACACTGCTTTTTGAACAAGGTGATCTGGATCCCCAGGTTTAATCCTGCTGACCCTCCTGAATGCTTCCCTGAGTTTGCCTTTGCTAGTGGCTAAGGTTTCCTTTCTCCATGAATCACTTCTTTCCCAACACTGCCCGCTGCAGTGCGTGTGAGGTACAGAACTGTTATAAACTGCCCCTAAATGTTACTGCTTTATAATCTGCTTTTCTCAGATTTTCACTTCATTGGCCTTTACTGGACTAAGTTCATCATTGCAGCACAGACAAACCAGACAATGATCTGAAACCAGATCAGTGATACCACCCAGTCAACTGAGTTACATATGCAAGATCAGACCACAAACCCAGTTGGATTCATGCATGCACGATATTTGTGAAGCTACTTTAATGTTTCATGAAAGAAGTATGAAACAACCCCTTTCATTTTTTCATATATTGCTTTCCAGTGGTTATAAATTTGTTCTATAAATCTTGAAAAATATCAACTAAGCCCAAGCGGTGGATTTGCAGTATTATTTTAATTTTACATTTACATTGTATTTATCTTCTAGCCTAGTTACAATATATGGTGGGGTTTCTAATTAATAACATGTTTTACAATAAGGCATATTTCATACTGACCATGACAAGGTTTCAAACATGCATTAAAACCTGGCTATTAATATTTCCCATTTTTGTGAAGTAACAGCCAAAATCATCACATAATAATGCAAAAATCATTGCATAGTTAATAAAAAAGTAGCACATGTTATTTGGCCTAAATGGTGGTGATGAATGGAATTAAATCTAGTTGGCAGATGGTCACAAGTGGTGTTCCCCAGTGCCCAGTACTGGGACCGGTTCTGTTGAAAATATCTTTATCAATGCTCTGGACAAGAGGACTGAGTTCGCCCTCAGTGAATTTACAGACTGGCAGTGCTGGCTATTGGAGGCTGATCTGTCAGAGGGCAGGAAGGTTCTGCAGAGGGATCTGGACAGGCTGGATCAATGGGCTGTGGCCAATGGAATGAGGTTCAACAAGGCAAAGTGCCGGGTCCTGCATCTGGGCCACAACAACCCCATGTAACAGTACAGGCTGGGGGAAGAGTGGCTGGAAAGCTGCTCGAAGGAAAAGGACCTGGGGGTGCTGATTGATGGAGCTGGACATGAGCCACCTTGTGCCCAGGTAGCCAAGAAGGCCAATGGCATCCTGGTCTGTACCAGAAATACTGTGGCCAGCAGGGCCAGGGCAGCGCCCTGTCCTTGGCGCTGGTGAGTCTGCACCTTGAATCTTGTGTTCAGTTCTGGGCCTCTCACCACAAGAGAGACATTGAGTTGTTGGAGCAAGTCCAGAAAAGGACAACAAAGCTGGTGAAGGGTCTGGAGCACAAGTCTGATGAGGAATGGCTGAGGGAACTGGGGGTGTTTAGTCTGAAGAATAGATTCAGGGGAGACCTTATTGCTTTCTATAAATACCTGAAAAGAAGTTGTGCCAATGCAGATGTCAATCTCTTCTTCCAAGTAAAAAGTGATAGGACAAGAGGAAATGGCCTCAAGTTGTGTTAGGGAAGATTTAGACTGTATATTAAGAAAAATTTCTTCACTGGGAGGGTTGTCCGGCATTGGAACAGGCTGCCCAGAGGAGTGGCTGAATGACCATCCCTGGAGGAACTTAAAAGATGTGTAGATGTGGTGCTTAGGGATGTAGCTTAGTGGTGGACTTGGCAGTGTTAAGTTAAAGGCTAGGCTCAATAATCTTAAGGATCCTTTCAAACCTAAATGATTCTATGATTCTATGATTATTATGCAGTTGAAAGAAATCAAATTATTTTTAAAAAAGCATTTTGTGAAAGAAAAGAGTGAAAGCCTTCCTCCACTCTTGGAATAAATGACATCAAGTTACCTTTGATGTTTTATAAGCATCTTTTCTTTTGATGTGCAGTGGATTTTACCAATTAACATTCTAAACAGCACTTCCATATTGTTCATTCAGAGGGAGTAAGTCTTACAAGGGAAACCCACCACATGCAAATATGCAGAGGAGTTATTAAGTGCCCCACAGCAGCCTGTTAGCTGTATTCATGAATATTTGCATGACTTAAAGATCTTACTTAATTGGTAGTTAAATGCAAATCTCAATAACAACTTCATCCTGAAATGAAAAAATCCCACCAGGGTTTTAATGAAATATCTGAAAAGCAAATTCAGTATAGAAGCAGAGCTTGAAAAAGGGCCCATGGGTAATGAGGCAGAGACATGTGTGGAATTATGTGCAAGGAAGTAATATAGATGCTATAACTACCAAATAATGCTGAGCCGTCAAACAGAACATGTTTTCCCTCACACCCTCAGCTTTTCTTCTCTAACCAGCTCTCCAGCAGGTGAGTCTCACTGGGTTTCTTCTGACCTCTGTGACTTGTAGGGTAAGGAGACCTTTCCCTGACTTCCACTTAAGGTTCCTGTCTGTGATACATGCTTTTTTTTTGTCAAATATAATTCAATATGTTACTTAATTCAGGTTTCTAACTTGAAGTCTAAACTACCACACTGAAAGACCTGTTTGTACATGCCTGCAGGCTTTTGCCACACTTTATCCTTTCCTCCATTTCTCCATTTAAAAATAAACTGTGAAGATAGGAAGAATGATCAAGCAATAAAAAGTAGTTCTGAACCCCTAGAACTGTTTTAGAAACCATAACACAACCAAAACCACATACATGTCTTTGCACGCCTATTTGGAAGTAATGAAACTTCACTAACATGAGGACGTGTCAAAACCAACACAGAGCGACAAAACTGAGCTTTGTAATCACTGGTATCATGTGTTATAGGTAAATTATCTATATCACAAGATGGGCCAAAGTGTGCCCCGTTACCTAACCGTGAATTTAAAGAAGCTTCTGAGAAACCTTCTTAATTGAATTACAGACACAAGGAACTAATAAATATTGCATGGGGTCGAGCATTATTGTCCCAGAGAAGCCTGAGTTAATTATTAATACCAGGTGTGGAGTTACATCTCCCAAAGTGCTAGGTGTACAGTGCTGTGGGCACTTCAGTGCTGCAGAGAAAGGATGCATTACAGCTCTCAGAGGTTGTTGCTAATGAATAGGATTCAAGTGGATTGCTCACATTTTTCAGTAACAGTTCAGCAAGGTTTCAGCATCCAAGATCTAAAAACTCATTAAAAAAAAATGTCTTGTTAATATTGATTACCCAGGACTTCTCCAACTCTTAAAAAGATTAGCTAAAAACTGACTGCAAAACAACTGTTGTCAGGCACAGCTCACTTGAACAGCAGTTCAGCAGTAATAATGGGCAAATTATCGTGTTATTTAATACCCAGCTGGCCTCCAGAACATCCAGTATATCCACAGTAAGAGAGATAAAATACCGATTCATTGTAGTACGAACAGTGCACACAAAGATGAGAAATTTCCACCATCCTACACATGCACCTTATGTATCTTTGGGTTTTGTATATATACTTTTAAAGTATTCTGTTTCCAATTCGTCCCTCTTGATGGGTAACCTAAGTCATGTAATAAAACAATTGATGCTAAAAATACTGAAAAATTGCCACATTATATTCTCTCCCTGGTAGATGAAGAGGAGACTTGAAGAAAAAAACAAAAAGTTGTCATGGCTCTCTTTATGTCTGTATTTAATTGGAAGCCCTTTGAAAAGCCTAAGCTTGACATTTAACTGCCTTTTTCTTTTTTATATTGTTGTTTCACTTGTTTTGATAGTTTGCTAACTGGCTTATGGTACAGCTTTAAAGTAAGACCACTGTTGGTGCATTTCTGGATTCTTGTGTTCAGTTCTCTGATTATGAGGTAACATAATAGGCTTTGCTGATGGATATAAACGACGTAGTTGTTAATAACCTTTGCTATTTTATAGCACAAAACTTTGGCTATCCAAAGTGTTACATGCACTAACAGCGGGAGTGAAATACATATACCAGAGCCAAGTACAATAGCACAGCTTTTGAACCTTCCCCTTTCCTTCATATCTGAGAAAAAGTCAACCAAGAGAATGCACAGACAGGGATGCAGTCCCCAAAAATCAAACCCTCAGAGGTAAACTAGGATAGCTTTCCCTGAAGGTTTTCCAATTTGCAAGAGTTGAAGTGGTGCCCATGAGTTTTATTTTTTTGTACCTTTTTCTAATCCAAAAATATTTTCAATAGTTTACTCCCCTTTCTAAATCTCAGTGTTGTAAGTAATGACTGATCATTATCATCTAATGGCTCTTCAAGTTATCCTGTCCTGGCCAAAAGGCTGCCTGAGTAGGCAGCATCAAGAGGAAAAATTATCATCTGCCATAGAAAAGACACAACAGCACTGCTCACAAACCGTATAAACCAGTATGAGAAAAATGAAAAGAACAAGAAAACCCTTCTGAAGGGGAATATTAGTCTTAGAAAAGAGAAAACATCTGGACGCCAGGTACATGTATGCTCTCCCTAGCAGAGACCACTGTTGCCATCCCACAGCCTAACATGTCTATTGCCTCAGGGTTGGGAGAATAGTGTTGCAGTTTCCTGCATAACACCTTTTCATGGCTTCTTCCTCACTTTTTTCACATCTCCAGACCTGTAAAGATCTGACCTCAAGGTAAGATGAGAGTCTGACAGTGACAGTACAGCTCAATTTCAAACTGCAGAGGAACACTCTGAAGCAGAGCCTATCTTCAGCTATGGTTCTTCAGAGAATAATCAGGGACTGTTTGAAATGCATCTTTCAAGACACAGGGATGTAAACTGGAAATTAAGGGATGTAAATTAGAAATTAGAGCTGATCTAATTTAACTGTGCAACTCTATTAAGGGTGTCATTTAAGACAGGTTTTGACAGAAGGCTTTTTATAGAGAGCATCTATTTCTGCATCTGTGTTCTAAAGTTATTGTTCATTCATGCGTTTTCAGAACAAAGATTGAAGGAAAATTTTAACTATTTTACCAAGTGGTCACTAGAGCTAAATACAAATAATCTTTCCTACCCTATACTTTCTTATCAATTTCTTATAACACAAAATTTAGTGGAAGTTAAATCTTTCCCCCAAAATAGGGGAGGGTTCTGACAAATTAACACTTCTTTAAAAAAAAATTAATACTTAGAATGAAAAGTCCTAATAAACCCTTATATTGACTTTTCAAAATAATATGAAAAAGTATATATATTTTTCTCTTATTTTGTCTCAAATACATAACAGATCCTTGAGCATTCCCAGGGAGCATGTTTTTTTTTTTTCATTCTTGGAAAAAAGTAGGTGCTAATGCAAAATAAACATGGTAGTTAGTTTTGGCACAATAAGGAACATTTCTCATAATGCTGAGAAGAAATCTCTAATTAAGTATGTCTCTATTGTGGAAACTGGAAGACAAAGAAGACAAAGAATAGGGAGATTTCTTCTACCTCTAAGAAGGTAGGTTTCTTTTTTTTCCCCCACATCCCATAATACTTTAAATCCTGCACAGAGGAAGAAGCAGATGACAGAGAAATATTTACTAATAATAACCGTCGACCAAAAGTTTCAACAAGAAGAGATGCTTATATAAGAGTATTCAAAAGTCACACTGATTTACAAGCTTAAGGCACTTAAAGCCAGTGTGTGGCCCTCTTCCACAGGTACGAGAATACTGCCAATCCAATTAATGATTCTTGTATAAATCTTGAATATCTTGCTAAAAAAAAACAAACAAATACATAGATACCCTGAAAAGTGCTGATACAGGCACTTCTGTAACTACAGTCATAAAAGAGCACCCATTAATTAGATGTTACTTCTCATTTTAAGCAGAATAGTAACACCAGGTTACATTGCAACCCAGTTGAACTTAAGCTCCAAAGAGCCAATTACAAAAACAGGACTCTAGAAAACAGTCTGTGATTTTATTTTGGTATGTAAGTGATTGGATATGACTTTTTGAAAAGTTCTGAGTGCTTCCAAATCCCATCATTTTCATTTAGGATGCTAAACCCAGATTTAAATGCCTAATTCTCAGCATGCAGGTTTAAAAATGTCACCAAATATTAGATTTTAGCTTTTATTTTTTTATTCCAGGTGTTTGCTAAATTTATGTGTTTTCTCTGCTGAGATATGCAGGACTCTGTACAGAACTGCAACATTCTGAATGGAATTGCCTGGAATAAAATGTGACTATTTTTGAAATCTTATTTGACAGAGAAATGTAGCAATAAATGTAATTCTTAATTTCTAAAAGCAGATTCAAAATAAATAAACTAATCTGAAGAACTGTAACTTGCTTTTGGAATACACATTTTTCTAGAACAAATAAGCTGATATTATGCTTCCAGGCCTACTTCAGAGAGGGCTGTAGGAAAGGATAAAAAACCCCACATTTTCGCAAGCTGCCGTAATAACACATTGGTGCATCTTGTGTACTAAAATAAATCTTCTGACGTCAGCAAATGAAGCTGAATGCTTGTCTAGTTTCTCAGACTAGATTTCATAAATATAAGAATTTAAAAGTTACTAAGGTAATGGACTGCTATGTACAGTTGTTGCCCTTGCTGACTGTACAAGGCCCACTCCACCCTGATTATGAACGAAGAAATCATTAAGATAAAAAGGCAGACAACAAGGGAAGGATTTTGAAAATTCACTACTGGTTTAAAGCCCACATCAGAGAAGAAAAAAGTACAGCAGTGTAGCATTTGCTGAGGATCGCTAGAAGAACTTTCTCTTCTCCAAGATAAAAAACCTCAGCTGCTCTCTCAGCCTTTCTTCATGGGAGAGGTGTTCCAGCTCTGATCATTTTTGTGGCCCTCCTCTGGACCCTCTCCAGCAGGTCTATGCCCTTCTTATGTGGGTGTCCCAGAGCTGGATGTAGTACTCCAACTGGGGTCTCACTAGAGTGGAGGGAGAGAATCACCTCTCTTGACCTGCTGGCCATGCCTCTTTCTGTGCAGCCAAGGACATGGTTAGCTTTCTGAGCTGTAAGCACTCACTGGCAGCTCATGTTTAGTTTTTCATCGACCAGTACACCCAAGTCCTCCTCCACAGGGCTATTCTCAATCCATCCATCCCCCAGCCTGTATTGATACCGGGTGTTAGTGAAGTCCCTCAGCAGCATAAAAGCCTGCAAGCATGATGCCTCCTGCAGCTAGAATAAGAAGGTTTTGCCAATAGGCTCCTCTTGATCAGCAGCCTGTACTAACTGCCAACTACAAAGTCCCCTTTGTTGGCTTGGTGTCTAATTTTTTCCCATAAGCTTTCAACCAGCTCGTGGCTATTCTTCAGAGACAGCTCTTCAAAATCTACCCATTGCTTGGCATAGAGGGCAACCCCTTCATCCCTCTTTCCTCACCTATCTCTTCTCAACAGCTTGTAGCCATTGATAGCAGTGGGATTCATCCCACCAAATTTCAGTAATTGCAACTAACTAGGTCATATCAGTACAGTGGCTTCCAGCTCCTTCTGTCTGTAGCCCATGCTGTGTGCATTGGTGAAGAGGCACTTCTCTTCGGCTGTCAGTCATGTCATGTTTTTAGAGGAACACACCTTAATTCCTTTGAAGTATTTCCCCGGTACTTCTGTGTTGGTTTTCATTACCTCAAAAGCCCCTGTCTCCTCTCTGTAAGTCTTCAAGTGGGCTCCAGTGTACCTCGCACATCACAGAGCAATAGTCTGAGGGCTCTCACAGCACCTCATCCCTCAAACCTTGTTGCATTGTCGTGTCGTTTGCCATGGGCAAGCCTGATGTTATCCACTTCCTTCTTCAAGTCTAGTTTAAAACTTTGTCAATCAACCCCATTAGTTCATGAGCAAAGACACTCTTCCCCCTTTGAGAGAGAAGAATCCCATTTAACACCAGCAGTCCTGGTGCCATGCAGATCATCCCACAACACAAGCCACGGAGCCATGTATTAATAGACTGGATCCATCGGGCTTTTCCAATATTACTACCCACAACTGCAAGGACAGAGTTAAAAATTGTCTCTGCTCCAGCCTACCTTATCAACCATCCCAAGGCCCAGAAATGTCTTTTGATTGCTCTTGGACTATGTATTGCAGTGAAGGACTTATTCAAAACAGAGAAGCAATAAAAGAATTTTGGTAGTTTTGCCAAAAGAGTAAAGTTCTCCGTGTTTACCCAGTTACCTCTGTTTGGTGAAAATGTAACTGTAAATGAAAACGTAATTTTTAGCCTGCACAAAAATATACTGACAGGTTTGCTAGGGCAAAATAGAGTTTTATATGTGGCATACCTTAAAATCCATGAAAATGCAAGCTCAGTTTCCAGTCAGTTTGGTTTTTTGTAAGTTAAAAAAAAAAAAATCTGTTTTCTTTCCAAAAACTTAAAATAGACAGATAAATCCTCTCTTCCCACCCCAGTAATCTTGAGGTATTCCTGAAATGGCATCATTCTTCTTGAATAAGATATTAAACTTATCCATGGAAGAATTTACCAATTTTTCTAACTGAAGAAAAATGAAAGATTTTGCAGGGTGGTGTAATGGAAACTTAAAAAGGAAAAATATTTAAGGTTTTCATATCTCATTTCAGGTTTACAGACACAAGAAAGCACTGATCTGCAATGCTATTTACTTCCACTTTCTGTGAAAGCACATTCTGGGAAAGAAAGAATAGACATGGTTCAGAGTTAATTATACCAGTATGCCTAAAAAAGACCCTAAAAGTTCAGAAAAATGATGCAAAGTGCAAAGCAGGATGGCAGATATTCATTATGGTAATCAAACCATACTTCAGGACAGACAACTTCTTTTTCATCTTCCATGGCTTGTTTCGTAGTGTGGCGATTAGTTTCTTTTTTTCTTCTACCTCTTCTTTCAACTTGGCCAATTCCTCCTCTGTAATTGGTTCCTCTTCAGAGTCAGAATCAGAGCTTCAAACAAAAGCAGGAAGATAAAACATCACCAAAACTCAGAAAGGACAGAAGTTTTCACTGAAGCACATGCTTGGTGTTAATTCTTATTAACTTTAAGACCTAGATAAATGCCTTCACTGTTGCACAGAAGGGAGGACACAGTTCACTTAGACTTGTTAATTTTAGTATGAAAGGCAAAGCCCACACACAAAGTGCAGAGCTACACCTGAACCAGCACTACACCCAGAGTACCCCTTGGAGAGTGAGCAGTGCTCCTGAGGAAGTGTGCAACAGTCACCGATTGTTCCTTCAGGATTAACCAGCCTCCTAAGAGTTCAACTTAAATTCACAACTGGCAAGTGAGGACACTTGACTGCGGCCATAAAAATGAACTTGTTCACCCCGCTTCAGTGTGCCACAGGAGAGAGAAGAGACACCACAGCCACAGCAAAGATAAGTTTAAACACCAGATGACAGCCCATCCACTGATCAAGGCAGTAGCATTTCAGAGACGGGAAGGACTCAAAGCCACATAGCAGTAAGGCTGTGATGTGTCCTAGCACTTGAGGTGAGCAGATGCAATAGTAATTGGCATCATCAGATGTGTTATGTTTGTAATCTGAACTTCTCCATGCACTAGTTTGTAGTAGCTTTGGAAAGCATTTGGAAAACAATGTCCACTTTCCCTAAAATTTGCACAGATATTCTTTTCTGTGAGCAATCTTACATCCCATATAATTGTATATAACAAGACATCAGCAATAAGTGTTTCCTCTTCTTAGACCAGCAAACAGAAAAAAAAATAAAAAAGAAATTATTAGACTCTAACTTCCTGCCCTAAAAAGCTGACAGCAACGACTACAGCCAAGTGAGCTCTTAGTAAAAACAGTTTGATGCATTTCTATTTGTTGCTCGTAAGCTTTCTTTGCCTTCTTTTTTTCTGTTTTGAATGTTTGAAAATGTGCTTTTTTTTTAATAGTTTTGTAGATTGTTTTGGGAACAGTTTATTCAGACTTTATTAAGCAATAGTTTTCAAACTGTTTTGCTAGTTCTATGATTCTATTGCAACCAGCAAGTAAATAAAAAGATTTGTGCATATAGTTTTGAGGCATCATAATGAAAAAAGAGCCATATCTTTAAGAACAGAAGGATTAAAGGAGTCTGATTTTGAGAGAGCTTTAAATCCATATTTTCTACAATCAGCTCCTTTGCATTTTACATATACAAGCAGGCAGCAATGTGCCGAATATTGAGGATTTCCTTTGAAATAAGATTGCTGGGTTATGCAAAATTGAAATATGCAGTTTTACGAGACTGCAGTGAGAGTAGTGGGAAATATGAGTGGTAAGTGCTGATGCAGTGAGTTTACTGAGGAAAAGAAGCTGGGCAGAACACAAGAGGTAAACGAGGAATAATATTGGCTCTTGTTCCCATTGGCAGCTACTGTTTTGTCTTTGTAAACATATGTAAACATATATTTCAATTTTCACTTTCCTTTGGAACCAGGAAAATAGTAACATTCCAAATTTCTAAGCATTTTTTAAAAATCAGTATTTTCAAGAGCATTTACACTACACAGTCAAGCTTTCCACGGTTACAGCAGATTTTACCTTTAACTCAAGTGATTGAACACTGAGAGACTCAAGCCAGGATACCAGAATTCTGTCTTAGCCTTTCATGAAAGGTTGTGATCTGTATATTTGAGGGCAGAAGGATTCACTGTGACCTTCAGGCTATCGCAGAGCACAGAACATCACTAAAGAGTTTCACATCAACCCCTGATATTCCTTGACTCCAATTCAATCCATACAATGCATCTTTTTCTAAGTCAGTAGAGCTCCTGAAATCAATGGCACTTCCTTAAGTGACACACATAATGAAATTGCACATATCATTAATCTGTGTTTGGTTTTATGCCCATATTACACATCTGTGTTTTGGTTCTAGTTTCATCTCCTCTTTATGGAAGCATCTACTTGTCAAATGCTTTTTGTAAAAACCATTTTATAGAGGTAAAAATTAAGGTGAAAATCTTTTATTGGAGCTTGGAGATTTTCAGGGAAATGACTGGTAGGTCTTCAAGAGGCTAGAGTGATGAGTAACTAAGTTTGACTACATTTCTTCCTTTTTTTGGGGGGGGGGAAATTCTATTGTTTATTGATAATCTTTATAATATCGCCTTGCAGTTAATGCTCTTCAGCAATCTTTTTGCTAGCAAGAAGATGCAGTGCCTGTACAGCCTTAATTTTCCATGTAGAGCTGGAAAAGCATAAGCTTTATACTTGAGTAATCCTACTAAACAGCTGATTTGCTCACATATATACAGTAAAAACAAAAGTTGCACAGGCTAGGCAGAATATAAGATTCCTTCTCTGAGAATTTTTAGCTTAAGTGACTGCATACCATTTCCATCTAAGACCAACCAGTCACAATTAGCCAATAAAGAACACAACAGCTTTTAAACCTAGGAATATCATAGTTCTTCGCAGTGAGTCTATAAGGAGCAATTTATCACAAATATTTTTGGGATGGTGTGGCAAAAGCCACAATGAAGTAGCAGATTCAATATTATCACTCCATGTGCAATAATATATTTAATTTTACTTTTTTTTTATTTGTTTGTTGGTTTGGTTAGGTTTGGTTTTTTCTGCTTGGTTGTTTTTTTCTTTCTCAATTTCTTATTTTAATTGTATCATGCTTTTTCATGCTGAAATGTCTTGGCTATTTAAAACCTACAATAGTAAGATGTACGTTTGAACAGCAGAAAACATTTGCTGTGATAGGTCCTCATGAACTTGCTAGAGAAGTTAAAATCCTATGCTGTCACCCTTCTCTTCTGAACTGAAGGTTTACAAATCCTTTGTCTGAATCACAGCTGAACTGACCACCAGCCTATTTTCCTTTGTTTCTTACATGATTTGGTTTCTTTAAAAATCTTTTAAAATATTCTTATATTTATTTCTCTGAAACCTTGTCAGCTGATCCCCTAAAAAGCAAAAAAATATAATGTTTTTAAGGTATATTCCAGAGTTTCATCAGGTTTTCATCAAACATTATGCTTACTACTTCAAGAACAAAATCAATCCAGGTAGTAATTTCTAGTTACTTAGTGGAAACATTTGTATTTTAATACTAAGAACTTTGGAAGACAATTAAAAACATTGTTCTCTTTTTGAATTTTATATTTTCAGTAGCCTTTCTTTAAATTAATGTTCAGTAACTGTTTACAATGGAATAAGCAAAGGAGCATGGATTGACACATTCAGGACTGTTGCTGTATGAGTACAGGAAATTGCAGAGAGCTATAATTGGCACCACAGTGAAAAGCCAGCACAAAGAAAGATTATGAGCACTTTTATAGGGAAGGGAAATGAAGTAGAAGTGTACCGAAATGGGATCATGGATAAATTAATACAACAGAATGCCTCACTGTATTTCCTTCTTTCCTTCGACTCCTGCTGTGCTCTCCAGTGATGCCTTTGGGAACACGAACAGCTGTAGCAAGTGCTGAATGGGGGGAAGTGGAATCTCTCTCCCTCTCCACTGAGATAAGCATGCCTAGTTCCATTTGCTCCATTATACACAATTCCCAGGGGATATTTCCTTTCAATAGCATGAGAAGGGTTAAGGAGCAAGAGAACGTCAGGACAGCAGAAACATACAAAATAGTTTTCTGAAGTGCTCTATGTCAGTGGAGTTTCCCAAAGACACCAGGTAGCATTAAATGCTTTAGAAAAAGTGAACAGCATTATTTCAGAGGGATTGATTGGAAGACAGAATGGAAAATCCCACCTCAGTCCTTGCTTCTGGGTTATTGAAATTTTGGCACTGATCTTTTTACAAAAACCTGACTCAAACCTGACAGGGAAACAAGAACTGCATTGGAAATAAAACTAGACCTTGGAGGTCTGCACGTTAGTCATCTTGGTTGTGGGGAATTTTAGTTTTGGTGAAAGGAAAAAGCAGGAGAGGTCTTACCTATTGTCACCTTTTTCTGTCATTTGCTCCCCTCCTCTGTTATTTTCACGCCCATTCTACAGAGAACTGCTCATAAACTTAGGATATTTAACTACAATAAGGTTGACCCTGGCTTGAGTTTCTATTCTGCATGGCCAGATTTGACCTAATCCTTAGGGTATCAAAAATCACAGAAGGGCCTGGCTGGTCATTTCCTGAGGTCCCACCCTGGACCTGTGAGAAACCCCTGACTTCATTCCGCTGAAGTGGATACGGATTTGTGGGAACTTTCAATTTCATTCAGCCAGCATTTGTTCACTGCAGAAAGAACAAAGTATCTGTCCAGCTCTGATTGGGCTATAATGAGTAAGGGAGTCATACTGACCATTGGTATTTCACAGTTATAAATGAAAGCAAGTTTCATGTAAGATAACTATCGATTTATATTTAAAAAAAAAAAAAAATCACTGAATTACCCAGATCCTGATTTCTTTTTGTCTTTTTTTTTCTTGTTGGCTTTCTCTTTTTTCCCTTTCTTATCAGGCTTTTTGTCCTGCTTCTTGTCTTTGCCTTTACCACTTTTACCCCCTTTCTCATCTTCCTCTTCACCATCTTCCTTGGATTTCTCATTTGCCTGGTTCTTCCTGGTAGGGTCCCCTTCAGTGTCACTGCCCTCATTTCTAGCTGCTCGTCCCCGTCCTCTATGGTTTCGGTGCCTGCGATGCCCAGCTCTCCTTGTACCATCTTCATCATCCTCATCCTCCTCACCACCACACCTGGCTCTCACTCTAGCATGTCCCCTTCTGGTTCTTGGTGTTGCTCTCTTCCCCCCTTTATCTGTGATGGAGGGAAAAAAACACACATGAGAGTGTGCAGTATGTTAGAAAGAGAGCTTTCCTCCTCCTTCCTTCATGCAGATAATCAGAAAACATCTGGGTATGGCCTCAAAATAATCCACATTACTGACCTGTTACTTTGGCATTTTCTTCATTCTCAGCTGCACTCCTTTCTTCACTGTCAACATCACTGCCAACTGTGGAGTGAAAGCAAAGGCCAATGCATGTGAACTGTGGATCACTTGTTAGGAATGCAGGGTTTTCAAGACATTCTTGGCAATTACTGCATTTGTACTCCCTTACACCATTTCACAAACCCAGCTTTTTGGAACATGGCAAATGTTCTCAAAAAATAAGATGAAGGCAGAAAAAATAGCTGCATTTCAGCACCCACATAAGTAAGGCCCAAAGTAATGTCATGACAACCTCTGTTTTGTGGAAGAAATACAGAGGGCAGGAAGGCCCTCAAAAAGAAACACAATAACAATATCCTACAATTTGGGTAAAAGAGCAAGGGAGATTAAAATGCTTTTTAGACAATTCTCAGAGATTTTCTTAAGCATATGAAAGATAAGCACTGGCTGATACTAAAGAAGATTAAAAGAACCATCTTCTGATTTGACTGACTGAAGAGCATGAAGCTTCATAGCAGCAGCATGGCTGAAGAGCTCAGTCCCAGAAGAAAAATACTCTCACTTCCAGCAACCAAATCTCTAAGCACAGCGACAAAAGTTGACCCCAGGTCATTCGTATGCTGTACCACAGTCCTGTTCTATCACTCAAGGAGATCATAAAAACATTGGAGACTCTAGAGAGCCTATTAACAGAAGCAAGTAGCATTTCTGCTCAGAAACATCTTTGGTTTGGTAGATCTCTTGCTGAAGTTTTTCAGTCTCAATGAGTTCAATAAGAGATGCTATTTCTGCCACCCATCAATAATCAGGAAGGCATCCAATTCAAAAAATACTCCCCTTTCATATACACTATATCCCTCGTAATATTTAGTTAATTCTGCAAATATTGAACACAGAATCATAGAATGGTTTGGGTTGGAAAGGACCTTAAGATCATCTAGTTCCAACCCCCCTGCCATAGGCAGGGACACCACACACTAAACTATGTCACCCAAAGCTCTGGTCAACCCTGCCTTGAACACCGTCAGGGTTGGAGCATTCACAACTTCTGTGGGTAACCCATTCCAGTGCCTCACCACCCTCACTGTAAAGAACTTCTTCCTTATACCTAATCTAAACTTCCCCTGTTTACGTTTAAAGCCATTACCCCTTGTCCTACCACTACAGTCCCTAACGAAGAGTCCCTCCCCAACATCCTTGTAGGCCCCCTTCAGATACTGGAAGGCTGCTATGAGGTCTCCACGCAGCCTTCTCTTCTCCAGGCTGAACAGCCCCAACTTTCTCAGCCATCTTCATATGGGAGGTGCTCCAGCCCTCTTATCACCCTCATGGCCTCCTCTGGACTTGCTCCAACAGCTCCATGTCCTTCTTCTGCTGAGGACACCAGAACTGGACACAATACTCCAAGTGAGGTCTCACAAGAGCAGAGTAGAGGGGCAGGACCACCTCCTTTGACCTGCTGGTCATGCTTCTTTTGATGCAGCCCAGGATACGGTTGGCTTTCTGGGTTGCGAGCGCACACTGCAGGAGTGAACATATCACTCCTGAAACTGCTATTGGTATTCACCAACAACGTTTCTTCAGAAGCAATCTAATACCTGAAAAGCCAGCAGCTAATAGGATCTCCTGAGGTATCTTTGACCGTGTACATGTGTGACAGCACTTGAGACATATCAGTGGAATACCTAGAAATACATGGTAGTAGGACAGTAATGAGAAGGCTAATGAGTATTACCATGAATAGAAACAGGCAGCTGTCATTCCACTCCTATTTACCATGTATGTTCCAGGTGTAAATTGTCTGATTTTCCCTCTGTACAGACAGGACAGGTGACATCATGATTTCTATAGCTGTATTTTTCAGGCAAGAAGAAACTACAGTCCTCTTCCTTCTTCATTCATCTAATACTTTTGAATTTTTCTTTATATTCTCTCTTTCTCCACCCTAGTTCCCTAGTTCCTTTTATAAATTTTATTAAGCCACTAATGAATCATCAAAAATTTATACACAAATTGGTTTATCTAGGAAGTGCTAGATAAACGTTAAGGCACAACTTCTTAGCTTTACCTAGTATCAAAGAAAAGCGAGGATGTAAGGATGTAATGATGCAATGATGCAAGCAAGAAGAAATCTAGGGTCTTGTTTCACTATGTGCAATAACAGGCAAAGGGTTAATATCCAGAATTTGGCAGGCATTTTAAAACTGGGATATATGTAGGGAGTCTAAATTCCCTGCACAAAACATTTCATTGTAATTATATTTTCCACAATTCCTACAGCGTCTGCATAATAATTTTTAACACTGTGCAAAGATATTATCATCCAATATCATCAGTGGAATGTGAAAATAAGTGCTCCTTTGTTCCGTTTGGACATATGCCTTCTGCTGCTGACAGTAACCGGATCTCCATTTGACAAAGATCATTATGTTGCTATTGAAAGCTCTCAAAGATGAAGACAGACACTTCTAAAGATATACTTTGCATGCAACAATAGGGCATGGTCTTTTATTGCAACTAATGCTGTTGCTGATCTCCTCCAGCCAAACAGAAATTCCCAGGAAAGCACTCCAGTGGTATAATATTGGCCTCACTGCAGATTCTGATGAGCCCATATAACAAACAGACACCTGCGGATTTATCATATGTACTGAAACATGCAGTAGCAGTGAAAGTGCATTGTAGTTCAGTTGACATCTTATTGACATAATAGTGAAAGTGACAATGGACTATGCAGCAGTGGCTTAAGCAGGGCAGAAGGTAGCTGTTGGGGCTTAATTCAACCTAATAGCATAAGGGAAATATATCTGAATCCAACATTTCAGGCAAAATCCAATGTTTCAGGTAAAATAATTAACAGATTTCAGGCTGCTTGAAGAAAGTACTGGGAACGCTACTAGAGGGAAGTGTATCTGAAAAGAGACTTTGTACATTTATGTCATTTTTTCACTTAAATGCTGAGGTACACATCAAAGAAATTTTTGAAGAAATTAACAAGCAGCATAAAATCAAATGGAAGTATATATTGCCACAAAACAGGCCATGACTGGTAGAAAACATGACCAGTGACTACACGGAATCATGCACCAGAAGATGGGGGGTACTACAGACAGACTAAACAAGCACAAGTGCAGCTTCAAAACTGTTTCTGCAAAAATTTGAAATTATAGGTCCAAACTGAGCTTCAGAATGTTCCAGCCTCCACAGCCTCATGCTCATATAGAAATGAAATATAGAGATATAAAGAATATTAGAGGTCTGCCCTTATCCTGGTGTATCCACAGAATAAGACATCCCTCCCAGGTCTTGAGCTATGACACAGAAAACATTGTACTAGAATTTAGTTTTAAAAGAAGCTGGAAGCCAAGGAGGACTCCTCCAGTTTTCTCACACTCTGTGTCATGAGGTGTGTCACTAGTATAAAAGCTGAAGCTCAACGTAAAATGCTTTTCCCTTGTGTCAGCTGTGATAGTAGCTGGTGCTATCACACCAAGGAGGAATAAATCACTTATGAGTGGGGGTGAAGGAGTTTTAACATCCCTAAGGTCTACTCTGTACAGTGTATATGCATGCTTTCATGTGAGCCACATAGGAAGGCAACAGGCTAGGCAGCTCATAACTCAGCACTTTAGGTTCTTGTGACAAACCCTGTCTTACTTACTTAACTACTGGAGAAGCATTTCAGTGATACACAAATTACAGTTCATGGTGTCGCTAAATCTAAATGCAGTTTAGCACTAAATTTGAATCTTCTATAAACCACAACATAGAGAAAGAGTAAAGTGCATTCCTCAGGCAGTGTATCACCCTATAAGAAAACTGATGAGCACTTTTCATGCTGTGGCTTTTTAAAATAAAAATGTACAATCTCTGTTGCAAGAATAATATGATCACTATATGGGATCCTTTCAGGTTGACACACTTGTCTTCTGATTTTTTAAACAGATTTTCATGTGATCCCATTTATCAAAAATTCAGTGATTCCTCCTCTAAAATCAACTAAGTCTGACTAAAACACCATCTAGAACTTCTCATCGTTCCAGAAAAGGGTTGATAGGACCTCATTTCTTCATGGTATCAATATTCATAGGGCTAGTATCAGATTATTAGGCTCTGAGTCAGCTAACTTGAGTTTATGTGACCCAGAGCAAACTATTGCTCAGTAGTTACATATTCCAGGATACATGATCCTGCCACAATAACACATGTATCATTAAGCATATTTGGAGCTATAGTCCATAACTGCTTATGCTCTAGGAAATCTAATCACTTTCTGATTTTTTTTTCCCACAGTAGTTTAAGGGAAACTTTCTCGTCTTTCTAGACTAAGGGTGGGGAAAGTGTAATCTGAGTAAGCTATCGTTTTACCTGAAGTCTTATTTATGTTTTAGACTATAGCCACAAATGAGCCAACAAGACTAAAGGAGGGTGTCCTGAATATGAGCTCAGATTAACCTGTAAATTACAGACTGCAGTAAAGACAGAATATCAAACAGCTCAGTAGAAAGCTCAAAATGTTGAAATGTTGGCTGGAAATTAAGGACAGAAAAAAAAGTACAAAACCATAGGAGTTTTTTGATACATGAGGTGTCCATATAGCAGATTGTGGGTGCTGTTTTAACCTCACCTTGTTTTCTCAGGTTGTTTATACACCACTTATCAGAGTGTATTATTCAGATTTCATGTTCTGGAATTTTTTTAAACTTGTTTTACACTGGCAGTTTCCTTGATTTTCACTGTGAGAGAAATAATGATTCTTCTAACTGCCTAGTAAAATATGAACCACTGTTGTAATACTACTGCTCACATTACTACGATGTAAAACTGACAGCTGCTAAGCAATTCTGTGTGCTGGTGTCGTAAAAAAAAATTAAAAAAAAATCGTTGGTGTACAAAGTAATCTAAAAGTCGAAAAATGCTATCAAGCATTTGATATACGTTATAGAATTAATTTCTATTTTATTAATTAGTTGTCAAGCCAATGAACTGAATCATATGCAGCTAGAGCCTTGCAAGCAATTATAGTGTCTTCCCCTGGTCTAGAACATGCTGGACTTTTTTCAGTGCCAGAAAAACATTAGTGTAGACAGCTAATAAACTGGCTGTAGGTAGGTCATGTAGCTATACATGTAGGTATGTCAGTAACACAAAACCATATTAGACAACGAATGCATGTGAAGTACTAGTCAAAAGGAACAGGAAGAGTTATATAATATTCAAGTCTAGATATTTATATACGTTTCCATACTATTCTTTCTGATCATGTAAATATGAGAGTGTCTTGCAATACTTCCATGAGGATAAATGCCACTAGAAATAACAGCTGTAAAACACAACAGAAAAAATATACCAAGATCTTGAAGAACATCTATGGCAAGAGTGAAGTGGTGTAGACTTCAAGATCCAAGATTCAAGACCTTAACAGTGTAGATCCCACCCTCTTAGTGTATTTCCAAACACTGGGAAAAAAATCACTTGAACCACCATAGGCACAAGAGAAGCAAACTTGAAACACAGAAATTACAAATAAAAACTATATTTATAGAACAACCAGAACACTTAGTATTTCAGACCATGCTTAATTTTTCTTCTATCTTTTTCCCAGTTAGTGTTGAAACTTTTTCTTCCAATTGGCTAAAATAAAAATCACAGTGCCCAAAAAAATATCCCGTCCAGCAATAGCTAAGAGTTTATGAAGTAAAATAATTCCTACTCAGTTATACTTACACTAGCAAATATAGTGCTTACTTTTCTGCACCTGAATTAGCAAAGTTGTAAACACTCATGTAGGAAAATATTTATACTACTATGTCATAAAGCCTCTAAAGTCTCGGAAGGCTCATTAGCATTTATGTATATGCTGTGGCCTGCAGAATTCTACACCCAAAGATTTTCCAAAAGTTGCCTGTGAGGCAATAAACTTTCCCTCTCTGCAGATTGCCAATAAGGACAATTTACCCAACTTATTGTAGCTCAGTCAACATTTGAAAATAAAGATGAAGACAATAGGGAACAAATGGAATCCATTCAATTCACATCCATAAATTTCTCATCTGTTTTCCACTGGTAAGAAAAAATTACAAATGTTCTACTAAAACAACAGAGATAGATCTTGCACAGATCAAGTTGGCATTGTGGCTGGCATTGGGCACATCATCCAATAATATCCTCCTCTCTTTAGTTTACTTCTGGGCTATATTTACACACCATGAAGCTTGAGTGTTGCTTCTCAGTTTGTGGGTGAGGACTTCTCCTAGGCAAAATTCCCCTTCAGGGATAAATAATTTTATTGCATGATTAGTGCAAGAATTTTAGGCCAAATCTGATTTTGCTTTTATAAAGCCCACTGAAGTTACAGGAGGAAGATAATTCAGTGAGAACCCCCTCAGTATTTCACCTCTTTCAGGAAAGCATGCATAAAAGTTTCCAGGCCACTGTGTATCCACCACCTCTGTGGATACAGCGACACGACTCTGCCTGTGCCAGACAAAGACCCAACCAGATAGTAGTTTGTCCTACCCAAGACTAGAGATCTGACAAGCTTGCAGGACCTATTGGTTACTGCAATAAACAACAAGAAGTCACATTTGCATTGTCTTCATCACACAGATGGCCTGATGGTGGGTAATTTTTCATTTTCATTGCAGTCTTTACTGCAAGAATTAGGATCAGAATACTAAGTGTTCAGTGCATCCTGAGGAGTGTGGAAATGCAGTAAATCATACTGATCTGACCTTTTCATGTTCTGAAAAGTGACTTACTTAGCTTATTGTCATTCATTCATAGTACTGTTAACATGGGAAGAACAGGTTATGTTCAAGATACAAATGTGGCATTCTTAGTGGGTCCAAAGTCAATTGTATTTTTGACTACTTCATGAGAAGACAGCTCTTTTAAGGTTGATACCTACAGCTGACCAGCTCACCACATATTCTCTTTGTTATTTTTAGAGGATAAAAGGCACTTTCCATCTGATCTCTTTTAAACATCCACTCTGAAGATTTGTACCCTGTCTTCTTTTCCTGTATGAGACACCTAGAACAATGAATTCATATTCATGAATTTAGAGTAATGAACCATACATCTCCTATTACCATAGATTTTCAGAAGACATGTTATGAAACAAGAAGAATGGCCAAATGAGGGCTTCACTAGAGCTAAAGTTATCAAAAAGCAAAAATGTATGGCCTCAGACTGTATTTTTGCAACACTCATCCATTCTTTTCAAGAATATTTCTTAGGACCTTCTGTCAGCAATGACAAAACAAAACCTCCTGCAAAGAAATTGTTACTAGATTTTTACCTGTTTCCGTGCTGACTAACTCCAGCCCTTGGAACATTTTAAGTCAAAAGTGGATGGAGAACCACATTCTGAAAGTGTCTCATAGTTACTTTTAATGGAGCTCTCACTTTTTAAGTCTTCTTAAAGGAAGATGCAGTCTTGAATTTGCTCATACGATCTCATCTCCAAATATCCACATAACGGTCATTCAGGTAGTTATATTTTATTACAAATTAAGTACAGGATATATTTTCCAGCAAAATGTATCAAAGTGTGGTCATGATCCAACCTTCTCCAGTTAAAAGATGTGGGGTTTATTCACCTTGGGAATGCTAACCTCTATACTTGGTGAATGAATAATAAAGTCACTGAACAGAAGATAAATCAAGTCAGTTGGATACCTGCAAGTGGAAGGCAGGTGTTTATGGTAAACTTAGAACTTTGATATTCTAAGAATTTATTCATTAGAAATGGTTATAAAAATACATATGGTCTATGGTCATATTAGTTTTGTTTCTTATTCAGATAAAAATTCTGCTGGAGCTGGGAGGCATTTTGGCTGTGCTACATTAAATTTTGTGCTTCTTTCATGTTAAAATGAGCTTCAATAGCATGTACTGCTTGAAAATTAAATTGGTCAGGAAAGGGACTTAAAGAAAAAAATGGGGAGGAAAAGCAATGAAGGTTCTCAGACAATAAAAGGAAAGAAAATAAGATGGACTCTTAAAACGAAATACATGTTCAGTGACATTTTGCTGAAATGCTAAGCAGTCCATTCTGATGTTTTTTGTGGAAGTCAAAGCATTTTATTACTATTACCTATTACAAAAGTGGATTAAAAATATAGAAAGCACTGTTTAGTACTACCAGCCCTCGTTCTTAGCAAGACCTAATAAACTAATTCAGGAACTAGTCTAGAATAAGGCCCCTGGCAATTTTCTTCCACCCTGAAGATGAGAAAGATCATGCCTGTTCCATATGAACAAGTTCCATATTTTAAGTAGTATTGCCCATGAGAACTGAAAGCACTTCCTATATCAAAAAGCTGCCTTGCACTTTGCCAGGATAAGCCATTAGGCATTATCATCCTTAAAAATATTTCTTATATACAGAACAAAGCAGTATCAGTATCAGTATAGAAATACTATAAATCTTACTATGAAGAATGCTCAACATTCCATACCAAATACTGAAAGCAATAAGAAAAGGAAACATTGCCTTTGTATAGCTTACAGAAGCCATGAAAAATCCTTGCATTCTTTATCTTCACTATAGAGCACTTGCAAATGTAAGACAGGCAACTGGGCTGTCATTGCGCTCTTTTCATTTCTTAACCAGTGGAAAGTCACACTGCTATTCTACATCTAGTCAACATCCACAGCAAAGCTGCTTTTGAAAGCCAAGGAGAATACATTTCTGAACAAAAGATAATTAATTGTGACAAAGGAGATTTTGTATTAAAAAGAATAAGAAGAAAATAAAAATTGCACTCTGCTGAGCTACATGCAGCAAAAATGTGCTTAAGATGCATAATTATAGTTGTAATTACCATTTTCTTCAATGTCGTTTGGCTTTTCCTGTTTAGGCATCGTGACTATTTCACGGGGCTGCTCCAGCTGCCACCTATACAAGAGACCGGCTGAAGGTTGAGTGGTTCAAGATAAAGTGTACCACATCAACATCGTCCTGTCTGTCACTGAACGGATGGCGCTGGTGAAGTTTCACTGACTGAAATATAAGAAGATACTAATTTCCTACGTGATTAATCTTTCATGAATGTTTAGTTTACTATGTAAAGTTGGCATGCTAGGGTCAAAAGAATGGAAGAAGTGGTTCACTTTCTTTATTATTATTACTGAAAAAATAAAAACTTTCCTGAAGTGTACCTACTTATGACTACCACTATTTAAATGCCTTAAATGCCTTCCTGAGCAAGGATGTTGCACATTGTCCACACAAGCACACTCTGTTGCACATTGTCCACAGGTCTCTAGTTCAGCATGTGGAGGATGTTGCATGGATTTTTTTCTCACAAAACACAGTTTTTACCTTAGACATATTTAAATTGCACAGAGTCTGACTGCCTGCAACTGATTAAAAAAAAAATTAAAACCTTAGCAAAAGGAGCCAGATGCTGATAGATCTGCTGGTTTATATTTACATCTTCTTGCAGTTCCATTAAGACTCCTGCTGCCTTTATGCAGATATTGCATCCTAAGTTTAACAGTTTTACCCTGATTCACCTTGTCTCTACAATACTAGACAGGCTTGATGGTGAAACAAAACAAAAACGTAATTAACAAGGCAGGTCAGGCTTGGAAGAAAAAGATTTGAAACAACTTATTACAAATAAAACAACATGAAATGCAATTCTCAATATGTATTGAACTAGGTAATTCTTTCATAGTTTCAGAGTATTTCTCATTCTTTCAGTGTGGTTCAGCCTGAAAAAGGGGGTAGGCATCTGCAGAGTACCCCACTTTCCCAGATGCTCCTGAATGGTTTCTAGATTCTCTTACCCACGTGACTATGAAAGCCATTTGATTTCCTTTGGAGCTGTCATTCAGATGTCTGAAGGAAGTTTATCTGGAAATTTATCCAGTGATGCCAGCTACCTTGTATTTTCAATTTCAAATTTTAGCATTGGGGATTTTTTTGAAATACTGAAAATGTTTGTGGGTGTTGTTCGGACTGGCTGGAAATTCGATTTATAGACAAAAAACAATCAGGTATTTAATCCTGTTTCTGCTAGAACATTAACATCCTATACTTCAAATATTCCCAAACAGATTGATTCTACATATACAATTATAAGAGGCCTTATGTCTTTTTCTTTCTGAACTATTGTTAGTTCTTTTACTGCATTTGCGTGTTACTCATTATATCACATCCTAGCTCCTGTGCTTTTATATACCTTGAAAAAAATGTTTAATGCAAAAAAGAAGTACAATAAAACACTTAAATCCATAGTTAGACCATGTCTAATAAGCCATGGTTTTAAGAACTCAGAATAATCATGTTCTAAAAGTTGGTAGACTTCCGTATTTCTTTAAGAGTAGAAAGAAGAACATATTAGTAAGAATTATGAGCATGGGCTTCAAGTTGCAGTGAAAGAATTGTAACAGAATGTTTTGCAGTTGCAGTCAAATTGGGACCATAGTCTTGATGGAACTGTGTAGGTTTTCAGCAGAAATTTCAGTTAATAATACCTTACTTTCTTTTATTAGCCACATTGGAAAATATTTGACTGGATATGCAAAAAGGAAAAGGACATACATTGAGGGTTCATTTCTTAATCTTACAAAAAAAAATACATTAGATGAATATCAAAGATGCAAAGGCAGTATTCAAAAAGACAGATAAATAAAACAATTAAGGTCATATACACAGTCTGAATGTGATCTCTGGGTGACTATTTGCTACGATATAGGTGAATAGCACACTCCACTTTATTTGTTTCTCAAGATCTCCTGACTCAGACAGTAATCATAGTTAAATACTTTTACCACAGTGGAGCTTTTTAGAGTAGACAAGCCAGATTCAATCTGATTTGTGGTTTACTTTTGTGGCTGCAGGAGTTAACTGTCTCCAAGAGTTCCACCACTTGCTGCCCTTGTTGGTGTACCACTAAAACTGCCCATGGGGCTGTCCTGTAAACTGGGTCACTAATCAAAGCAAATAATAATTTTCTTAAGTCAGCTTAGTGCAGTGATCCCATCCACAGCACAGTACCAGAAACAGTGGCATTAGCACAGAAGGGGGAGTGAAGTTGTGACATGACATGGGAAAGGGCAGTCAGGGTCAGGAGGCAGAAAGAGGGTGCAGGTCTTTGAAGACAGACTTGCCACTGGACATAACATAGCACAGAGCTACATCCTGTCTTTCTGTTTAGCCTTGGAGACCAAATACTAGGCAGAGATTGAGGACAAACCGTACCAATTTAACCTCATAGCATCCTACTGCTTCTCTAGTATAAATATAAATATAAA